>NC_132929.1:18557579-18857579 GCF_047675955.1 Chlorocebus sabaeus
CTTTCACTCCACACAGGTCCAGCCATGGCTGGAGGTGTCTGAGTCCAGGCAGCCACAAGCAGGGAAGGAGATGCTGAACTTCTCTCTGGGTGTTTTTGGTTCCCAGACCAGCAGTGTCTGCTCAGAGAAGAGACCTGGCTGGCCAGCTTGCAACAGCAGCAGCAAGAAGACCATGTAGCAGAGAAAGAACTTGAGGCATCTGTGGCACTTGATGCGTGGCTTCAGACAGATCCTGAGATTCAGCCATCCCCATTTGTCCAAAGTCAGAAAAGGGTGGTGCAACTGCAGCTCCTGCGGAGACACACTCTTCGGGCAGCAGAGCGGAATGTCCGGCGGAAAAAGGTCTCATTCCAGCTAGAGAGAATCATCAAAAAGCAGAGGCTGCTGGAGGCCCAGAAGAGACTGGAGCAGCTCACGACATTGTGCTGGCTCCAGGATGACAGCACCCAGGAGCCCCCATACCAGGTCCCCAGCCCTGATGCCACAGTCCCACAGCCTCAATGTAGAAGCAAATTGACGAGTTGCAGTTCTTTGAGCCCCCAAAGGCTCTGCAGCAAGCACGTGCCCCAGCTACACAGGTAGAGCCAGTAGTTGTCACCTGGAAGCACTTGGTTAAAGTTTACAACCTTGTTGCCCAGGTAGTGTTCTGTTTTTCCCCATGCCTCATTTCCTCAGTCTGTGAAATGGAAGGATGTGTATAGTCCTCTTTTCCTCATGGCTTTTTCTGTCTTCTGGCTACTCTTCTTCCTTCTGTGTATATCGTTTTAGATTCAGGCCATTCCCATCTTCCTTACCCTCCAAGCAGCAATTCTTGCTTCTTTGGTAATATCTTAGGGGTAAGGATCTCGGCCTCATTTTTCATCTGTTCCTTAGACCTGGACTATCCATATATGTTTCTTTGTAAGTCACACCTCAGTCTTGTCATGCCTGTAACCAGACTTCTTGACTCCTACACCACCTCCCTCCCTGACCCACCACATCAAGTGAGCTTTCTGACCCCACCTCCCACCTGGTGAGTAAGCTCTCTTTTTGACTCCCAGGTTCAAGTTGGGACCTTCCTCCTTTTCTCCATTACCCCTTATATGCCATCAAGGCCAGGCTGTATTATCTCCCAGACTCGTTGGAGCAAGGGTTTGTGTCTTATATCTCTTTATATCCTCAGGACCTAGCACAGGTTCTCGTCCATAGGAGGTTCACAATTAACGTCTGTTGGTGTTATGTTTGCTCACCTCTCTGGTCTTCAAAGTACTCGGTGGGCTTTTTAGAAAAAACTTTAATATGGAAAAAATTTAAACATATGCCAAGTTGGAAGAATAGTATATGTATCACTGATACTATTCAGCGATTATTAGGCTTTACACACTTGCCTACCTTCCCATTTTCTGAAGTTTTTTAAAGCAACTTCTAGACACCTTTTCCCTTTAGTTCTGCATTTCTAAGTATATACTTCTAAAAAAAAATGGACTTTTCTTGTAACCACAGTGTTATTGTGACAGCTACCAAAATTAAGATTATTTGATGTATTCTAAAACCTAGGCCATGTTCAAATTTCTCTGCTTGCCTAAAACTATTTACAGTTTTCTTTTTTCTCTCTCTTTTTTCTCTAACATGGTTCAGCATTAAAATGGTTGGTTTTTCAAATCAAGATCCAAGCAGGATTTACATGCTGCATTTGTTTGTTGTTTTTCAGGTTTCTTTTAACCGTTCTTCTTGTTTTATTTGTAATCATTATTTTTACTACTTCATATTATTGATAATTACAGTTCTGTAGAATGTGTATCACTCTATAGATTTATCTTTTGCTTCCTTATAATACCATTTAAATTGTTCCTCTATTCCTCATATTGCCTATTAATAGGAAACTTTCTCTGTAAGTGTGATTAGCTTCAGTTCAGTTTTTTTTTTTTTTTTTTTTTAATTTTCTTTTTTGAGACAGAGTCTTGCTCTGTCGCCCAGGCTGGAGTGCAGTGGCGCAATCTTGGCTCACTGCAAGCTCCGACCCCCAGGTTCACGCCATTCTCCTGCCTCAGCCTCCCGAGTAGCTGGGACTACAGGTGCCCGCCACCACACCCGGCTAATTTTTTTAAGTTTTTTTATTTTTGTAGTAGAGACGGGGTTTGACTGTGTTAGCCAGGATGGTCTCGATCTCCTGACCTTGTGATCCACCCATCTCGGCCTCCCAAAGTGCTGGGATTACAGGTGTGAGCCACCGCGCCCAGTCACTTCAGTTCAGTTTTTTAATAAGATGAAGAAATTGAGGAACAGTGTGGGCCTGGAGCTTCTTGGAGAGCTAGGGCTAGTGTCCACAATTTCCTTTAATACCTAGAGAGCTTTTCTCTGGCTCTGAAGTCAATAGGAGACAGTGACATTGGCCTTGTTTTTAACCTCCTTCTGTTCACAGGAAGTAGTATCTCTCACGTCTTCTGAGATAGCTTTCCTTGTCTTCACAGCATTTTCCTAAGTTGGAATCCCTCTACCACATTACCACCTATGCCTGACCCTACTCACCAAACATCAGAGAAAACATCATCAGAAGAGTGTTTGTCACAGGCTGCTTCCTACCCTCCAAGGACAGGGTGTCTCCGCAAGAACGGCCTGCATTCCTCAGGCCATGGGCAGCCCTGCACAGCCAGAGCAGCCTTGTCCAGGAAGGGAGCCTCAGCTCCAGACACTTGGCTCACCGTGAGTCCCAACTCTGTTGGCATCCAGGAAATGGAGAGGGTGGGTAAGCAGCCCCATCAGATGGTGATCCAGGGCTTAGCATCTCTGAGGAAATCAGCTAACAAGCGAAAGCCAAGGCATGAGCCAAAGATCCTCACCTCTACTACCCAGACCGGAGGGGCGAAAGGACTAGCAGACCCTAGCCACACACAAGCTGGGTGGCGAAAAGAAGGGAACCTTGGGACCCACACGACTGCTAAGGGAGCCAGTTGCAATTCCTCATATCCTCATGGACCCAGGCAGACTGCTGGGCATGGAAAGGCAGTCAAGACTTTTTGGACAGAATACAAACCACCTTCTCCAAGCAGGGCATCAAAAAGGCATCAGAAGGTTCTGGCAGCTAGGGTCAGAAATATTACCAAAAAGTCCTCTCACTTGCCTCTTGGCAGTCCTTTGAAGAGACAACAAAATACGAGGGACCTAGACACCATGGCCCCACTCACAGATTTTAGTCCAGTAGTGGATCATTCAAGAGAAGACAATGATTTTTCTGACTCAGATAGCAACTACTCAGTGGATTCTCTCTCGTGTGTCTATGCCAAAACCCTGATAGAGCCACTAAAGCCAGAAGACCCTCAGGAGAGGAAGTGGGATTTCCCGGAGCCAGAGAACTCTGAAAGTGACGACAGCCAAATATCTGAGGACTCACTGGCTGAGAAGAGGTACCAAAGCCCACAAAACAGGCTAGGGGGAAATCATCCCACCAACCACCATGGCCACCCCAGGACCAGAACTAGATCTTCTGTGAGGGGCTTCACTGTACCCTCAGACAGTGACCTACTTGCTCAAACTCACAGGAGCTTCTCCTTGGATAGCCTGATTGATGCTGAGGAAGAACTAGCGGAAGATCAGCAAGAAGAACCTTTCCCTGGTTCAGCTGATGAGATACCCACAGAGACTTTTTGGCACCTGGAGGACTCCAATCTGCCTGTAATGGACCAAGAGGCAATATGCAGGCTTGGTCCCGTCAACTACAGAACAGCAGCTAGGCTGGATGCCGTCCTGCCAATGAACAGTTCGTTTTACCTTGATCCTCAGTTCCAACCCCATTGTGAGCTCCAACCCCATTGTGAGCAGGCAGAGTCACAGGGAGAGCCAAGCTACTCTGAACAGGCCAACTCTCTCCAAGGCATGCAGCTTTCAAGAGAGAGCCCACTGATGTCCATGGATTCCTGGTTTTCCTGTGACTCTAAGATCAACCCCAGCAGCCCCCCAGGAATAGTGGGTTCTTTATGTCCAAGTCCTGATGTGCAGGAATTTCACCACTGTAAGGGGGAGAGACCTGGATACTGGCTAAATACTGAGGAACTAAAGCCATCAGATGCAGAAACGGTTCTGCCATATAGCTCCAAACTGCACCAAGGCAGTACTGAGCTCCTCTGCATTGCAAGAGATGAGCACACAGCCTCTGCTTCTGATACGTCCAGGCTGTCTCTCTGGGGAATTCAAAAGCTTATTCAACCAGGAGCTGATGGCACTTTTCAGGGCAGATGCATCCATGACACGACCCAGCAGGGCAGCTCTGAAGCATCCCACAATTCTAGTGTATCAAACGCGCTGTCTGCCTCTGCCACCACATTGACTCATGTAGGCGGCACCCACGAAAGGGACTGGTCTGCCCTTCAGCAAAAGTACCTCCTTGAACTCTCTCGCCCTGTTTTGGAGGCCATAGGAGCGCCCAGGCCAGCTTTCCCCTACCTTGAGGAAGACTCTGGTTCCCTGGCCCAAGCTTCTGGCGAAGGAGGAGATACTCCATTGCCAGTTGGCCCTAAGGTATCTAGCAATCTGAATCTCAACAACTTTCCAATCCATCTGTCCAGAATCAGGCGTTTGAGGGCAGAGAAAGAACAGGACAGTTTAAATGCCAAATTAGAAGGTGTTTCAGATTTCTTTAGCACTAGTGAGAAAGAGGTGAGTTATGACGAAACTTATTCAGCAGACTTAGAATCATTGGCTGCTTCTCGATCTACAAATGCACAGGTCTTTGCAGTAGGGAACACGATACCAGATTCCATGACAGAAGCATGTGAAGTCAAGCAGAACAACTTGGAAGAACGCCTTCAGAGTTGCAGGAAACCTGGACTGATGACTTCCTCTGATGAGTATTTTTTCCAGAAGAACGCTTGTCACAGTAATGTCACTACAGCCACCAAAGCAGACCATTGGCCCCAAGGCTGGGCTCCTCTCAGGAAAAATAGTGCAGTCCAGCCAGGGCAATTAAGTCCTGACAGCCAGTACCCACTAGAGGAAGAGAAGACAGATTGCCAGGAGAGCTCTCAGGAAGCAGTTAGAAGACACATAAATATCTCCTTTGCCTTTCCTTCAGGTCCAGAGCTATACCTTCACTCTGCTGCCTGGAATCCATTGTCATCTTCCCTGCAGCCCCCACTCTTGGAAACATTCTATGTGACCAAAAGCAGGGATGCCCTGACAGAAACTGCCTTAGAGATTCCAGCTTGCAGAGAAGTAAGGGTACCTTCCCCACCCCCCAGGGAAGCCTGGGGCTTTGGTCACAACGGCCAAGCTCTCCAAGATGCTTATTTGAAGAATAATTTGCCAGTGCTGTTACAAAACCAGAATTCTAAGGTTGCCTCATCTCAGCAGGTCACAACTGAGATACCAGTAGGTCTGAATGCCGGGGAAGTCATCAGAGAATCAGGTAAATGCCCTGGAAATATTACAGAAGAAAGCCATGATTCAGTTTATTCTTCTGTTACTCAGAACAGACATTTTCTCCCCTCTACCAGCACAAAAGTATGTGAATTTGAAAATCAAGTTGGAATTTTAAATAAACACAGTTTTCCAGCACTTGAAGGAGGAGAGGTCACTGCTCAGTCCTGTTGCAGTGTTTCCTCAGACAGCACTGAGTCTGGGAAGCCTCTCCTCCTCTTTCTCGAATCTGAGGCATGTAAGGAAGAAGATCTGGATCAGAATACAGTTCTGAGGCAGACCATCAATGTAGGCCTTGAGAAAGACTTGCCATGGGAAAGTGCTGTTTCTTTGAAGTCCAGATCAGTACATCATAGAGTAAGCAGCCCAGTGATGGTGGCCCAGGATGAGAGTCCAACCCCTAAATGGGAAGGGAAAAATGAAATTAGGCTTCTTGAAAAAGCTCTTCATCCCAAAGATAGCTCAGAAGAGTTTAAGCTTCCAGGCACAAAGCCTGCATATGAGAGGTTCCAGTTAGTTACATGCCCTCAGGAAAGAAACCCCGGTGAATGCAAGGGTCCTGGAAAGTCACAAGAAATGTTAAATCCCAACGGAGAACCTTCTGAAAAGAAACAGAATAAAAGAGTTAATAATACTGATGAAATGGCTAGGCTAATTAGGAGTGTAATGCAGCTGGAAAATGGCATCTTAGAAATTGAATCTAAGCAGAATAAGCAGGCTCATGCTTCCCACACACCAGGTGTCGATAAGGAGTCAGTGTTCCAGGACCAGAAGGAGCAGGAGAAGACTGACCATGCCCTTAGGCCAGACAGCTCTGGAAACCTTTTGACCTCTAAGGATCAGCCATCTTCTCCAAGACAGGCAGATGCTACTGTCTTTAGGGATAGTGAAGCTGGAGAGATGGAGGTTAACAGCACTGGGAACCATCCCCAGGTCCAGAAAATCACCCTGAACCCCTTCAGGTCAAGGGAAGGTGTACAAGAGAGTGGACCTGTGAGAGAGCACACCCACCCAGCTGGATCAGACAGACCTGCCAGGGATATTTTTGATTCTTTAGGGAAACACACAACTTGCAGAGAGTTCACCAACACTTCTTTTCGCCCACAGAGAATGAAAGCCTTGACTAGAGCTCTGCCATTGCAGCCCAGGCTAGAGAGGTCTTCTGAGAATAATGGCCAGTTAGTAAAAGCATCAGCAAGTCTCAAAGAGCAGCCTTGGGGCTTAGGAAGTCTTGAGGAATTGGAGACTGTGAAAGGTTTTCAGGAAAGCCAAGTTGCTGAACACTTAAGTAGTTCCAACCAAGAGGAGCCAAAAGCTCAAGGTAAAGTTGAAGAAATGCCTATGCAAAGGGGACGCAGCCTACAGGAAGAAAATAAAGTGACTCAGAAACTTCCTAGTCTCAGCCAGCTTTGTAGGGACACATTTTTCAGCCAGGAAACTGTCAGCCCGTTACTAAGCTGGACCGAATTCTCTACAGCTCCTCTTCACCAAGACCTGAGTAATACCTTGCCCTTGAATTCTCCAAGGCGGCCAAGAAGCTGTCTTCATGTACCTGGTGTTCTAGGCATCTCTTCACTTGACTGTGTGCTGGATCTCACAATGTTGAAAATTCATAACAGTCCTTTGGTAGCTGGAGTACCTCATCAGGACCAGAGTACAGAGACCAGAGGCCACAGCCCTGAAGGAAATGTTAGAGGGGGTTCCTCCGAGGCACACACTGCCTGGTGTGGGTCTGTGCGATCCATGGCCATGAGATCTCATAGTCAATCTGGTGTACCAGAGAGCATTTCTCTGGGGAAAGAGGACAAGATCTCAGCAAGCACCAGCCCCCAAGACCATGGAAAGGACCTCAGAATCACCTTGCTGGGTTTCAGTACCAGCGAAGATTTTGCTTCTGAAGCCGAGGTGGCTGTGCAGAAAGAAATAGGAGTGAGTTCGCTGAACAAGGTCTCTAGCCAGCCTGAAAAGAGGGTCAGCTTCTCCTTGGAAAAGGATAATGACCAAGCCAGCAAGCCAAGGCAGAAGGCAGAGGAGGAGACTGAGGACCTTGGACTGACCAGCAGTGTTTCCTTAGCACCTGTTTCCCTGCCGAGGGTGCCCAGTCAGGAACCTAGGCTGTTGGAGCCCTCTGACTATGCATCCATGTGTCTGGCCATCTTGGAGGAGATCAGACAGGCAAAGGCCCAGAGAAAGCAGCTTAATGACTTTGTGGCCAGAGGCACAGTCCTTTCTTACTGTGAAACTTTACTAGAACCTGAATGTTGTTCAGGGGTTGCTGGCAGGCCTCAGTGTAAACAAATAGAACTGTCATCATCAGACCAGACCAGGAATGAGGTTGAAGCACCGGGATTTCATGTGGCATCTCTGTCTGCTGAAGCAGGGCAGACAGATCTGTCAACTGATGAGAGGAAAGTCCAGGCCACACCTCTGTCTGCAGACAGCTTTCAATCTCTGCCCAATACGGAAAGTGACAGACAGCCGTGGGGTCCTATGCAGGCTTTCTCCCATGCTGCCCCTGCTCTAGACAAAAAACATTGTACTGGAGAACTGAGGCAGTTCGCGGGAACAAATGAACCGTTTATATGTCACTCTGGTTCTTCTGAAATCCTAGAGAAAAAGGAAGATGCAACCAGAACGCCTTCCTCTGTTGATCCTTTGGCCCCAGACAGTCTTCTTTCTTCAGCACCTGTGGAGGGGGTCAGGAGGGTAGTATCAAAGCAGGTAGTGGCTGCCTTATCTTCTCAGGCCCCTTGTGATGATCCTAGAGTGACTCTGCATGAGCTAAGTCAGTCAGTTCCGCAGGAGACTGCAGAGGGCATACCCGCTGGCAGTCAGGACAGCAGCCCAGAGCATCAGGAACCCAGAGCTCTAAACACCACATACAGAGAAGTTTCAGGTAATTCATTAGTGACTGCACAGGAAGAAAAAACAGCCCATTTTGAAAGTCAGTCTGTGACCTGTGATGTTCAGAATTCTACAAGTCCCTCAGGGCCTAAGCAAGACCATGTCCAATGCCCTGAGGCTTCCACTGGCTTTGAAGAAGGTAGGGCAAATCCCAAACAAGATACCATTCTGCCTGGAGCTCTGACAGGGGTTGAACTGGAAGCTCCCACACAGCAGTGTGTGAAGTGGAAGGAGAGTGTTGGGTCTGGGTTGACAGAAATCTGCAGGGCTGGCAGCAAACATTCCAGACCAACTCCACTGCCAGATCAAAGACCAAGCCCAAATCCTGAGGGAATTGGAGAGGGAGCCCCATGCAGATATCCATGGGAAGCTTTACATGGCCCTGTCTTCTCAAGGAACCCTGAAGGCAGCAGGACTCTTAGAACGTCTAGAGGAAAAGAGAGCAGAACTCTTCCTTGCCGACAGCCATGCAGTTCTCAACCTGTTGCTACTCGTTCTTATTCCTGCCATTCCTCTACTTCGCTGTGTTGTAGAGGTGGTGACCTGGGGAAGGAGCCTTTCAAGGCTGCCCTACATACTGTCCACTCACCCTGTGGAGTACCTTCTAGGGCCTATGAAATGGATGAGACAGGAGAGACCTCTTCTAGGGGACCTGATGTGCTCTTGACACATAGCCTTGAGCCAAAAGATGTTAATAGGGAATTTAGTATAACAGAGAGCAGCACTTGTGAGCCCTCTACTGTGGCTGCTATCCTATCTGGGGCTCAAGGCTGCAGATCCCCTTCTGCCTCTGATGTGAGGAGGACAAGTTCCTTCAGCCACTCAGCTACTGATGGAAGCTTAGGATTAATAGGCGCTCCTGAGAAAAAGGTTGCTGAGAACCAAGCAAGCACAGGACTTGAGGCTGCCTCTTTCCCTGCAGGCATGTACTCTGAGCCACTGAGGCAGTTTAGGGACAGCTCTGTAGGTGACCAGAATGTACAGGTATCTCAAACCAGTCCAGAACCACCTGCAACAACTCCGGGACCACACCCCCTGGATTTAAGTGAAGGGTCTGTGGAGAGCAAGTTGGTGGCAGAGCCACGGCATGAATGTTTTGAAAATACCACCAGATGTTTTTTGGAAAAGCCACAATTTTCCACTGAATTGAGAGATCACGATTGCTTGGATTCCCAAGCCAAGTTTGTAGCAAGGTTAAAACATACCTGCAGCCCCCAGGAAGACAGTCGCTGGCAGGAAGAAGAGCAGCACAGAGACCAGGCTTCAGGTGGTGGTGAAGGCTTCACCCAGGGTATGAATCCCCTTCCTTCTGATGAAGGTGGCTTAGATAGCTGTCAGATTTTAGATGCTAGGAGACAGGAGGTGGCTGTGGCCAAGCCTCCTGTGTCCAAGATTTTATCACAGGGCTTCAAAGACCCAGCCACTGTGTCCTTGAGGCAAAATGAAACACCACAGCCTGTTTCTCAGGGGCCTGGCAACCTCTATACTGGCAGAGAGCAGCCAGCCCTCAACCACAGGGGCTCACTTCCTGTGACTGCAATCTTCTCTGGCCCCGAACGCTCCAAGTCCTCCCCCACACCACGGTTCTCAGTTGTCAGCTCTTCTCGTTCTCTTCAGGAGCTAAACTTGAGTGTGGAGCCTCCTTCCCCTACAGACGAAGATACACAGGGGCCTGACAGATTGTGGAACCCACATCTCAGGGCCTATTCCTCAGGAAAGTCAGTGGCAAGAACATCTCTGCAGGCTGAGGACAGCAATCAGAAAGCCTCATCTCACTTGGATGATGGCACTACTGATCACAGGCCCCTGAAGCCTGCCACCCCTCCTTATCCAGTGCCTTCTACCCTCTCACACATGCCAACCCCTGATTTCATGACCAGCTGGATGTCTGGTACTTTGGAACAGGCCCAACAGGGAAAGCCAGAGAAACTGGGTGTCCAGGTTAGGCCAGAAAATTGGTGCTCTCAGATGGACAAAGGAATGCTGCACTTCGGCTCCAGTGCCATCAGTCGCTATGACCTGCCCTGGCGTCCAGAGGAGCATGCACGTATCGGCTGGAAGCAATATGTGTTTGGCAGTACGATCGATGTTTCCTGCAGCCAGAAACCCCAGGGCCTGACACCATCAAATGTGGCCCGGTGCTCCAGCGTGGACAATGGCCTAGAAGACCAGAACTCCTGCTTCCACTCTCACCTCAGCACTTATGCCAATATTCGCGATCTGTCAACCACACACAGCAGCACTGAGAATGCCCAAGGTTCAAATGAGGCCTGGGAAGTATTCCCAGGGAGTTCTTCAATTTCTTTAGGAGACCCCCACATCCTGACGAGCTCTGAAGGAGTAGCCCCCACTTCAGGTCATGACAGAAGACCCCGGTTCAGGGGCCCTTCTGGTGAAGCAGACTGTCTGAGGAGTAAGCCCCCCTTGGCTGAAGGAAGTGCTGTAGGTCCAGCGGATGAGATTATGCTGCTGTATCCATCAGGGGCAGGCTGCCCTGTGGGACAGACCAGGACGAACATATTCAAACAGGGCACACAGACCCTCGGCAGCAGGTGCCACCAGAGCAGCACTGACATCTCCTTTGCTCAGCCTGAAGCTAGTGCGGCATCAGCCTCTGATCTGGCCTCATGGACCAACATGCACAATCTGTCTCTCCACCTCTCACAGCTCCTGCACAGTACCTCAGAGCTGCTTGGGAGTCTCTCCCAGCCAGGTGTGGCCAGAAGGGAGCAGAACACCAAGAGGGACATCCCAGATAAAGCCCCACAGGCCCTGATGATGGATGGCTCTACTCAGACCACTGTGGATGAAGGCAGCCAGACTGACCTCGCCTCACCCACCCTGCGCCTCCAGGCTTCAGAGGCCGAACCTCAGGGGGCCAATGTGATCCTCGAAGGGCTGGGTTCACATACCTCAACTGTGTCTCAAGAAGAGGGAGATGTGCCAGGGGTACCTCAGAAGAGAGAGGCAGAGGAAACAGCACAGAAAATGGCACAGCTCCTGTATCTTCAGGAAGAAAGCACTCCCTACAAGCCCCAGAACCCTTCAACACCCTCATCCCACTTGGGGTTTCAGAAAGCCCCCCTTAGGCAGCATCTTCCTTCTGTGGGCCCCTCAGTTTCTGATGCTTTCCTGCCTCCCAGCTTCCAGCCAGAGGAGTCATCTTGCATAGCTGTCAGCAGTCCCAGTCCCAGCCCCTGTCATTCCCCAGGGCTCCTTCCCAGTACTTCCCAGTACCCTGGGGACCCTAGGGTCCAGAAGAAGCTGGGCCCCACCAGCGCTTTGTTGGTGGACAGGGCCTCCTCCCCAATCCTCACTCTTAGTGCCAGCACCCAAGAGCTGGGTCTTCCCCCAGGCTCTTTGACCCTCTCAGCCCCTTCAGCTCACCCTGTTGAAGGCCACCAGAAGCTTGACTCCAGCCCAGACCCTGTGGGTGCCCCAAGGACTCCGATGGATAATTATTCCCAAACCACTGATGAGTTGGGCGGCTCCCAGAGAGGTGGAAGTGCATTACAGAGGAGTAACGGGAGGTCCTTCCTTGAGTTACACTCCCCGCACAACCCACAACAGAGTCCAAAACTCCAATTAAGTTTCTTAGGGCAGCACCCTCAGCGGCTTCAGCCCAGGACCACGATTGGGGTCCAAAGTAGACTGCTGCCACCACCACTGAGGCACAGGAGCCAGACGCTGGCCGACAGCTTTGTGGCTGAGGAGGTGGCTTCCCCAGAGCGTGGCCCACTGAGCGGTGGGGAGCCAAGTCAGTGGCGGAGCAGGATAGAAAATGGAGGTGAGAGTTCAACATCTCCAGGGGAACCACAACGCACTCTGGACCGACCTTCTTCATGTGGAGGCCTCCAGCACCTCAGCCCCTGCCCTGTCTCTGAGTTGACTGATACTGCAGGGCTCCGAGGTTCTGCCTTGGGCCTCCCTCAGGCCTGCCAACCTGAGGGGTTACTGTGCTCCAGTTGCCAGATGTGCATGGCCCCTGAGCCCCAGCACCACAGTCTGAGGGACCTCCCGGCGCATAACAAATTTAGTAACTGGTGTGGGGTTCAGAAGGGCTCACCTGTGGGGGTGGACATGACTGAGGAGGAGCTGGGGGCCAGCGGTGATCTCAGCTCTGAAAAGCAGGAACAGAGCACCCCACAACCTCCTAATGACCACAGCCAGGACCCTGAGTGGTCCCAGGGGGAGCAGATCCCCCTGCAAGTTGGGGCCCAGAACCTCTCACTCAGCGTGGAACTCACAGAAGCGAAATTGCACCACGGCTTTGGGGAGGCCGATGCCCTGCTCCAGGTGCTGCAGAGTGGGACAGGGGAGGCGCTTGCTGCTGATGAACCTGTGATATCCACCTGGAAGGAGCTCCATGCACGGTAAGGGCCCCCAGCCTGGAGTTGGGAGGGGAAGGGTTGGGCTGTGAGGAAAGAGAACCCCAGAAAGCTAATAGCTTGCTGTTTCCTCTGCCCTGGTTCATCTCTGGGATTTTCCAGGGGTCAGAGATAGCTCTTAAAGTGAAGGACATTCAGGGCCAGCTTCAGCGAATCATGTTTTGCCTCAGGCAAAAAAAAGCCATTGAGACCCTCAGGAGAGAGCGGGCTGAGCGACTTGGGAACTTCTGCCGGACACGATGCCTTAGCCCGCAGAAACAACTGAGCCTCCTGCCCAACAAAGAGCTCTTCGTGTGGGATCTTGACTTGCCCAGCAGACGCCGAGAATACCTGCAGCAACTGAGGAAGGGTGTTGTGGAAACCACCAGGTAGGGTGGACCCAGAACCCTGCTGGAAGCAGGCTCTGTTGCGGGAGGGGAGTGTGGAGAGCAGGAGCTGAAGTTTTAGCATCCTGGAGGGTTCTCTATCTGAGACAGGGTATGTGGAAAGAGGACATAGAAGGGAATGGAGTGAGGGAGGAGTTGGGCAGAGAGAAGGCACAGGAAAGGATGGACAGAAGGGCTCTGACATGCTATGCATGTCTGCAGGCCTGGGTCTCAAGGTGGCTTGGTTCTCTCTGTACAGCAACCTCTCCTGAGGCTAAAAAATCAAACTTTAAAACCCTGTGGGCAAATGGAGGATGGGTCTTTTAAGAAGGTGGTATCACCCAAGCTAGCCTTGGATGGACAGACCAGGACTGTTACCCACCCACCGTGTTCTTTCCACCCCGTGATCTTCCTCAGGAGCCCAGAGTCGGTGTCAAGGTTGGCACAGCCACCCTCTGACATAGAGCTGATGCTGCGAGACTACCAGCAGGCCCATGAGGAGGCCAAGGAGGAGATTGCCCGGGCCCGAGACCAACTGCGGGAGCAGACTGAACAAGAGAAGCTGAGAATCCACCAGCAGATCGTTTCCCAGCTGTTGAGGGTGTGGAGTGGGGCAAGCCTCTGATTTCAGGATAGGCCTGGACCTCAGACTGGTCCACCTTCACCGTGGCTACCTCTGAATCTTGGGACATGCATAACATTTGGAGGAGGCTGTGGGACCCCTGTTGTCAACTCAAAGCTGAGCTCACTCTCTTTTTACATCATCACACCAGCTCCTTTCCCTGGCCACAGCCTGGGAGAAAGAGGCTTCGGTGTGAAGTGCAGGGTATGGGGAAATATGAGCAGCGGTGGCTTTGAGGAAGCCAGGGCATGTGAGGCTAAGTCAGGGAGGCCCTGGGAGGTGGACAAAGGAGCAGTAGAGGTGAGCAGGGAAGGGGTGGCTTTGGGTAGGAGAGGGCATAGCCAGTGAGGGCACGTCAGAAGCTGGTAAATGGTGATTTGTCCTTCCCAGGAAGAGGATAAACTACATACCTTGGCCAACTCCAGCTCCCTGTGCACCAGCTCTAATGGAAGCCTCTCATCTGGTATGACCTCTGGCTATAATAGCAGCCCAGCCTTGTCAGGCCAGCTCCAGTCCCCAGAGAATGCGGTGAGTAGGCAGATGTTGGGAATGAGCCAGGGGCCCAGACTGCCAAGGCAAGAGTCTGGGCGGGATGCTGTGCCTCCTAGAGGCCACTGCTGACATGAGCCCTTCTTATGTACCGGCCTTTGGTTTTCCATTTAGTTTGCCCCTTGCCTCTTCTGTTTGTTCATTCGTTCAACAAAGGTTTATTCTGTGGGTATCATTTTAGGATACAGCGGTGAGCAAAACTGTTCTTGTCCTTAGGCTGTTTGAGGGATAAATATTAAACAACTAATTTTATAGTTCAGTTATTGTTGCAGTAAATTGTTTGAAGGAGGGTTGCTAAACCAGCATAAAACCAGGGGTCTGACTTAGTCTGGAAGGTCACAGAGATATTCCGAAAACAGTGTGTTTAGACTGAGACTAAAAGGATATGAGGTAGTTAATGCAGTAAAAGCTTAGTGGTGCTGTTATCGGGAAAGATGTGGGCCTAGCAAGTGAGGCCTTGAGGACGAAGAGTTTGAGGAACTAAATGAAGGTTAGTGTGGTTGGAATGTAAAGAGTGAGACAGGAAAATGACATGAGAAGGGACTAGAAAATAATGTGGACTATAATGAGAGTCCTGGCCCCTTTCTAATCCATTTCATTGTGTGACTTCCCAAAAGTGAAAAGGCTGCTGAGAGATGATTGCTTGCTTTAGGGCACTGCCAGTGAAGATGATCAGAGGTGGATGTAATGGAGAGAGAGATCTACGGGACTTGGTGACTGGTTGGGTGTTAGAGGAAGGCAGACGGGGAGTTGAGAACAGCACACACACTTTTGACTTGAGCAGCTGAAGGGCGGCCATGTGAACAATGACAAGGAACACTGGAGGGAGAACCAGGTTTTGTGTAGAAGATGATGAGTTTAGGTTTGTACTTACTGAGTTGACGGTGCCTGTGAGAAATCCAGGTGTAGCAGTTGGAAATCTACAGCTCGTAGGTAAGATCTGGCTGGGGATAAACATTTGAAATTCATTTTACAAATACAGCATCATTTAATAAAAATAATATTTAAACAGTAGCAAAGGACATCCAATGTCAGGTGCATGTTTGAGTCTCCTATTTCCTTTCCCCAGAAGCAGTCATTTACCCCAGTTTGGTGTGTATTTCCAGGGATCATGTATATACGTCTTTTTGTAAAGCAGATGAATGGGAGTATACTGTACTCACTTTCTCACTTTGCTTTTTCTTTTAAAAATATCTTTGGGATATCATTGCATATCAGTAAATCTAGTGCCGACTTATTTTATTTTTTTTAAGAGCCAGGGTTTTGCCGTGTTGCCCAGGTTAATCTCAAACCCCTGGGCTCAAGCTGTTTGCCCATCTCGACCTCCTAAAACGCTGGTATTACAGTTGTGAGCTACCGTGCCTGGCCTTCTTTTTAACAGCTGAATAGTGTTTCCTTTTTTCTCTTTTATTGCATGTTTTTAAGTTTGATGTTTTATATAGATAATATATTCATATAGTAGAAAGGGTACAAATATATACATATACAGATTGAGCATCCCTAAGCCAAGTATCAGAAATTCAGGATACTCCAAAATCGAAAACTTTTTGAGCACCGTGACACCAGAAGTGTAAATTCTACACCTGACCTCATGTGACAGGTTGAGTTGAAACACAGTCAAAACTTGATTTCATTCTCAAAATTATTTAAAACACTATATGAAATTACCTTCAGGCTGTGTGTATAAGGTATATATCCAACATAAATTTTGTATTTTGACACAGATCCTATCCCCCACATATCTCCTCATGCATATGCAAATATTCCAAAATCCAAAAACATTCAAAATCCAAAACACTTCTGGTCCCAAGCATTTTGGAGAAGGGGTACTCAACCTGTAAAAGGGATACAGGGAAGTACCCGTCCCTGCTGTCAGTCTACCTCGTTCCTCTCCCTTACCCCACCCAAGGAAAGCAGTGTTGTTTCTTGGAAGGTGTCCGCCTAGGGGTCTTTATGCATACAAAATAAAGCATAGTATGCCACTGTCCTATACCTTATGTATCTTTTTCACTCAGTATAATTTGGAACTCTATTTGAATATGCAGAGAACTTTCTCATTTTTTTCATTGCTGCGTGGCATTCCATTGTAGAGTTGCACCGTAATTTAACCAATATTCTAACTTGGGTTGTTTTCAGACTTTTGCTGTTATCAGCAATAGTACGGTGAATAACTTTATGCATGTATCATTTTGTACATAAGCAAATATATCTGTGGGATACATTCCCAGAAGGGCACTTGTACAAAGAGTATATACATTTAAATTTTTGATAGACTATTTTCTCTCAAAGATGAGCTAATTTATACTCCCACCAGTAATAGCTGAGAGTTTACCTTTTCCCACACTCTCACCAACATGTTATCAAATGTTTGGATTTTTTGCTGAAAATTATATCTCATTTTTCTCATATGCTTAAATATTTTTATTTCCTTTTTCATGAACCATCTGTTCATATTCTTTGCTCATTTCTCTTTTTCTCTTACCAATTTCGAGAGTTCTTTGTATTTTAGCAAGAATAGCCCTTTGACTGATCTGAACTATAAGTGTTTGTTTCCCAGTGCTTCATTCTCTTTTGTCTTTGCTGATTTTGTTTGGGGCCATGCAGGCAGATATACTTGCCAGTTTTCCTTTTATGGTATCTAGGTTATAAATAATAACTAGAAACACATTCTTCAATTCAAAATTATAAAGAATTTCTTCCATGGTTTCTTCTAGAACTTCTGTGGTTTTATTTTTTCATATTTAAATCTTTGTTCCTTTTGGAGTCATCTTCATATGAGGTCTGGATCTGATTGTGTTTTTTCCAGATGTCTGTCCAGTTGTTCCCGTAATGCTTGTTAGTTTATCTTTGCCTCACCTGTTTAAGGGGTCCCTTTTCCTTACACCAAAGCTTAGAATAGATTCTACCCAGCCGGGCGCGGTGGCTCACGCCTGTAACCCCAGCACTTTGGGAGGTCGAGGCAGGTGGATCACGAGGTCAGGAGATCGAGACCATCCTGGCTAACACGGTGAAACCCTGTCTCTACTAAAAATACAAAAAAATTAGCCAGGTGTGGTGGCGGACGCCTGTAGTACCAGCTACTCAGGAGGCTGAGGCAGGAGAATGGCGTGAACCCGGGAGGCGGAGCTTGCAGTGAGGCAAGATCACACCACTGCACTCCAGCCTGGGTGACAGAGCGAGACTCTGTCTCAAAAAAAAAAAAAAAGAATAGATTCTACCCTGTGGTAGTGTTAGTCTACCACTACCCTCATTGCTCTTCTCTTTCTGAGTTTACCAGAGTATTCTTTCTTGTTTATTAAAAAAAATTGTCTTATTTTATTACAATTTACACATAACGTAAATATTTGTGAGGTACAGTGTGATGTTTCAATACACATATACGTTGCGTAATGATCAGATCAGGCAATTAGCACATCCATCACTTTAAATGTGTATCATTTCTTTATGGTGATAACACAAAACCCTATCTTCTAGCTAACTTGAAATATACATTACATTGTTATTAGGTATAGTTGCCCTGTTGTATTTAGAACACCAGAACTTATTCTTCTTCCTTTCTAACTTTGTACTCATTGACCAACCACTCCCCATTACCCTCTTCCTGATCCCCTCCCCCTGATCCCCTCCCCAACCTCTGGTAATCACTATTCTACTCTCTCCTTCTATGAGATCAACTTTTTTATTTTCTTTTTTTTTTGAGACGGAGTCTCGCTCTGTCGCCAGGCTGGAGTGCAGTGGTGCGATCTCAGCTTACTGCAAGCTCCACTTCCCGGGTTCATCCCATTCTCCTGCCTCAGCCTCCGAGTAGCTGGGACTACAGGCACCTGCCACCATGCATGGCTAATTTTTTGTATTTTTAGTAGAGAAGGGGTTTCACCATGTTAGCCAGGATGGTCTGGATCTCCTGACCTCATGATCTGCCCGCCTTGGCCTCCCAAAATGCTGGGATTACAGACATGAGCCACTGCACCTGGCTACTTTTTTTTATTTTCATTATTTATTTATTTTTGAGACAGAGTCTCACTCTGTCGCCCAAGCTGGAGTGCAGTGGTGTGATCTTGGCTCACTGCAACCTCCGTCTCCGAGGTTCAAGCGATTCTCATGCCTCAGCTTCCTGAGTAGCTGGAATTACAAGCGCCCACCACACCCAACTATTTTTTGTATTTTTAGGAGAGATGGGGTTTCACCATATTAGCTAGGCTGGTCTCAAACTCCCGACCTCAGGTGATGCACCTGCCTCAGCCTCTCAAAGCACTGGGATTACGGGTGTGAGAGATCAACTTTTTTAGATTCTGCATATGAGTAAGATCATGTGGTTGTCTGTCTATACCTGGTGTCTTTCACTTAGTATAATGTCCCTGGGTTCATCCATGTTGCCACAAATGACAGAATTTTATTCTGTTTTATGACTGAATACTATTCCATTATGTATATATACCACAGTTTCTTTGCCCATTCACCTGTAAACATTTAGGGGGATTTCATCTCTTGGTTATTGTGAGTAGTGCTGCAATAAATAGGGGAGTGTAGATATCTCCTTGACATAGTGATTTCATTTTCACTGGCTATATACATAGTGGTGGAATTGCTGGATCATGTGGTAGTTCTGCTTTAGTTTTTTGAGAAACCTTCCTACTGTTTGCTATAATGGCTGTATTAATTTACATTTCTACCAACAGTGTATAAGAGTTCCCCTTTCTCCACATCCTTACCAACATTTGTTGTTTTTTGTCTTTATTACAGCCATTTAGATGGAATGAAGTGATATTTCATTTTAGTTTTGATTTGGATTTTCCTAAAAACTAGTGATGTTAAGCATTTTTTTCATATACCTGTTGGCCATTTGAATGTCTTTTTTTGAGAAATGTGAATTCAGGTTTTTGCCTATTTTAAAGTTGGATTGTTTGGGATTTTTGCTGTTATTTGAATTCCTTATATATTCTGGATATTAACCCTTTGTCATATGCATAGTTTGCAAATACATTCTCTCATTCTGTGGGATGTCTCTTCACTCTTTTCCTTAGCTGTGCAGAATCTTTTTAGTTTGATGTAACCTCATTTATCTATTTTTGCTTTTGTTGCTTGTGCTCTTGAGGTCTTATCCAAAAATTCCTTGCCCAATCCAATGTCATAAAGCATTTCTCATATGTTTTCTTCTTATAGTTTCATATTTTCTGGTCTAAGATGTAAGTTTTTGAACCTTTTTGTATATAGTAAGAGATAGGGGTCTAGTTTCATGCTTCTGTATGTGGATATCCAGTTTTCTCAGCATCATTTACCACAGAGACTGCCCTTTCTCCATTGTGTGTTCTGTCTTTGTCAAAAATCACTTGGCTGTAAATGTGTGGATTTCTGTGTTCTCCGTTCTGTTCCTTTAGTCTATGTAACAGTTTATATGCCAGTACCATGCTGTTTTGGTTACTATACCTTGGTAGTATTTTTTGAAGTCAGGTACTGTGATGCCTCCAGCTTTGTTTTGCTGATAATTTCTTTGGCTGTTTGGGGTCTTTTGTGGGTCAATATGAATTTTAGAATTGTTTTTTCTGTTAAGAATGTTGTTAGTATTTTGATAGAGATTGCATTGAATCTGTAGATTGCTTTGGGTTATATGGACATTTTAACAATACTCTTCCAATCCATGAACATGGGATATCTTTCCATTTATTCATGTCCTCTTTAATTTCTTTCACTGGTGGTTTATAGCTTTCATTGTAGAGATCTTTCACCTCTTTCTTTTTTTTTTTTTTTGAGACAGAGTCTCGCTCTGTCAGCCGGGCTGGAGTGCAGTGGCTGGATCTCAGCTCACTGCAAGCTCTGCCTTCCGGGTTCCCACCATTCTCCTGCCTCAGCTTCCCAAGTAGCTGGGACTACAGGCACCCACCACCTCGCTTGGCTAGTTTTTTGTATTTTTTTTTTAGTAGAGACGGGGTTTCACCGGGTTAGCCAGGATGGTCTCGATCTCCTGACCTCGTGATCTGCCCGTCTTGGCCTCCCAAAGTGCTGGGATTACAGGCTTGAGCCACCACGCCCGGCCTCTTTCATTAAGTTTATTCCTAGGGACTTTATTTTTTTGTAGCTATTATAAATGGGATTGTGTTCTTGCTTTCCTTTTCAGATAGTTTGTTTTTGGTATATAGAAACACTACTGATTTTTGCATGTTGATTGAGAAATAAAAGTAAAATTCTAAGCCTCCAACTGACTGAACAGACCACCTCTCAGCCAGGGAGACCCCAGAGAAACCTTAAAAGCTGAGTGCTGACCAACAGAAGATGTTGAAATAAATGCCCTGGCCGGGCACGGTGGCTCATGCCTGTAATCCCAGCACTTTGGGAGGCTGAGGCAGGCAGATGACAAAGTCAGGAGTTCAAGACCAGCCTGGTCAACATAGTGAAACCCCATCTCTACTAAAAATACAAAAAATTAGCCAGGTGTGGCTGGGATTAGAGGTGCCCGCCACCATGCCCGGCTAATGTTTGTATTTTTAGTAGAGATGGGGTTTCACTATGTTGGCCAGGCTGGTCTCCAACTCCTGACCTCATGATCTGCCTGCCTCGGCCTCCCAAAGTGTTGGGATTACAGGCATGAGCCACCGTGCCTGGCCTGTTATTATTTTTAATCTGTCTTTTATTCTTCATAGCAAAGATAGGAGTGGTTTATCTACTACAGTTATAATTTTAGAGTATTCTAAATTTGTCCATGTACTTAGTTTTACCAGTGAGTTTTATACCTTCAAATGTTTGCTTGTTACACATTAGCATCTTTTTCTGTCAGACTGAAGAACTGCCTTTAGCATTTTTTATAAGGCAGGTCTGGTATTGCTGAATTTCCCCAACTTTCGTTTGTCTGGGAAAGTCTTTTATCTCTTCATGTCTGAAGGATAATTTTACTGGATAAAGTGTTCTTGGTTGATATTTTTTTTCCTCAGCATTTTGACTGTCATACCCCTCCCTCCTAGCCTGTCAGGTTTTTGCCGAGAATTTTGCTGCCAGACCTATTGGAGCTCCTTTACTTGTTATTTGCTTATTTTCTTTTAAAAAAATTACAATTTAATTTAAGTGTTTTGTAGAAATGGGAGTCTCACTATGTTGCCCAGGCTGGTCTTGAACTTCTGGCCTCAAGCAATCCTCCTACTATAGCATCCCAAAGTGTTGGAATTACAAGCATAAGCCACCACACCTAGCCTATTACTTCTTTTCTCTTGCTGGTTTTATGACCTTTTCTTTGTCCTTGACATTTGAGAATTTGATTATTATATGCCTTGGAGTAGTCTTATTTTGTTAAATTTAACTGGGGACTTTTTACCTTTTTGTACCTGAATATTTATATATTTCTCTAGTTTTGGAAAGGTCCCTGTTATTATTGCTTTGAATAAACTTTCTACTTCCCTCTGTTCTCATTCTCCACTCCCTCTTGAATGCCAGTGACTCATACATTTGTTTTTTTTATTTTTTTATTTTTTGAGACAGAGTCTTGCACTCTTCACCCAGGCTGGAGTTCAGTGGCACAATCTGCCCACTGCAGCCTCTGCCTCCAGGGTTCAAGCAGTTCTCCTGCCTCAGCCTCCTGAGTAGCTGAGATAGGCACCCACCACCACGCCCAGCTTTTTTTTTTTTTTATTTTTAATAGAGACAGGGTTTCACCATGTTGATCAGGCTGGTCTCGAACTCCTGACCTTGTGATCTGCCCACCTTGGCGTCCCAGAGTGCTGGGATTACAGGCGTGAGCCACCGTGCCTGGCCACATTTGTTCTTTTGACACTATCCCACGGATTCTTTAAACTTTCTTTTGTTCTTTTTCATTCTTTTTTTTTCTTTCCTCTTCTGTATTTTCAAATATCCTGTCTTTGAGCTCACAGATTTATTCTTCTGCTTTATAATTTCTGCTGTCGAGACCTTGTAATGCATTTTTGTTTGTTCAATGTATTTCACCTCCAGGATTTCTGTTTGGTTTTTAAAAGATTATTTTAATCTCTTTGTAAAGTTTCTCACATAGATTTCCGAATTATTTCTCTGTGCTTTCTTTAAGTTTGTTGGGCTACTTCAAAACAACTATTTTGAATTCCCTGTATTAGATTATACTTCTCCATCTCTTCAGGATGGGTCACTGGCACCTTATTTAGTTGGTTTGGTGAGGTCATAGTTCCCTCAATGTTATTGATGCTTTCCAATGTATGTCAATATCTGGGCATTGAAAAAAAATGATATTTATTCCAGTTTTCGCAATCTGGCCTTGTTTGTACCTGTCCTTCAGAGGGCCTTCCAGGAATTCAAAGGAGCCTAACTGTTGAGTTCCCTAAGCCTGTGGTCACTGTAGCCCTCTTAGCACTAGAGGGCACTCTAAGCCTGTGTAGCTGGGACTCTGTTATAGACTCCAATGTCCCTGGCCCAGATGGACCTGAGTAAGACCCAGGGAGAGTTCCCCACCTTGTGTGGTAATGCTGGCCAGGGCCCTGAACCAGGTGCTGGTTTTGTTGTTGTTGGGCTTGGTGCTGGGTTCCAAGGAAAAGTCCCACGCACAATTCCTTCTCCTTCCCCCAAGCAGATGGTGTCTTTCTCTGCACCATGTTGCCTAAAGTTGGAGGGAAAGGTGATGTGGGCAATCCTGTGGCTGCCACAACTGATGCTATGCAGGGTTACACCTGAAGCCTATGGCCTCCTGGACCAGGGTGGAAATGCGTCATGCTCAAGGCCCAGGCTGCTACCATGCTGAAATTTATTTGGGGCCCAAGAACGCTTTAGTTGGCCAGTGATGTGAGAATCACATTCATCCTGATGGGGTGGTGAGTTCTTTTCTGGTGCTTAGTGTGGGTCCACAGTCTTTGTCCATGGGTACAGGCCTGGAATTAGGCTGTGGGTTTTTTTCTGGTTCTGCGTATTACTGTGGCAGACTTAGTACTGGGCTCTAAGGCAAAGTCCCATGTCCACTAACCTCTTCTTCTGCCATGTGGACAGTGTCTCTCATTACTACTTAGGGTTGGGGGAGGGTTGGTGCAGATAATATGAAACTGTCCTTCCTATTCTCTTTAATGCATCTTCTTCTCCTTGTAAAATCTAGTACTTCTGTCTATCAACTGGTTTTCCTAGTTGTAGTGAAGATACTTTCTTGTGTGGATAGTTGTTCAAATTGATATTTCTGTGGGGAACTATCACTGAAGGGTCCTATTCTGTCATCTTGCTGTGCCTCTGTGTTACTGATCTGTTGTTTGTTTATTTTTTTTTTAAATGGAGTCTTGCTTTATCACTCAGGCTGGAGTGCAGTGGTGCCATCTTGACTCACTGCAACCTCCGCCTCCCAGGTTCAAGCGATTCTTCCTGTCTCAGTACTTCAAGTACCTGGGACTACAGGCCTGCTTTATCCTCCACGCCTGGCTAATTTTTCTTGTATTTTTAGTAGAGATGGGGTTTTGCAGTGGAGGCTAGGCTGGTCTCAAGCTCTTGACCTCAGGTGATTCGCCCACCTCAGCTGAACAAAGTGCTGGGATTACAGGCATGAGCCATTGCACCCAGCCTGTTTTTTGTTTATTTTATTTTTTATTTTTTGAGATGGAGTCTCACTCTGTCACCCGGGCTGGAGTGCAGTGGCGCGATCTCAGCTTACTGCAACCCCCGCCTCCTGGGTTCAAGCGATTCTCCTCTCAGCCTGCTAAGTAGCTCGAATTACAGGCGCCCGCCACCATGCCTGGCTAATTTTTGTATTTTTAGTAGAGATGGGGTTTCACCATGTTGGCCAGGCTTATCTCAAACTCCTAACCTCAAGTGATCTACCTGCCTCGGCCTCACAAAGTGCTGGGATGAGCCAGCCACTGCGCCCGGCCTGTTGTTTATTGTTTATATGAAATTTAGGATCTCACCTTGTCTAGTTCAATTGCAAGAACTTGTTACTGTTTTTATTTTATTTTATTTTATTTTATTTTATTTTATTTTGAGACGGAGTCTCGCTCTGTTGCCCAGGCTGGAGTGCAGTGGTCGGATCTCAGCTCACTGCAAGCTCCGCCTCCCAGGTTTACGCCATTCTCCTGCCTCAGCCTCCCGAGTAGCTGGGATTACAGGCGCCTGCCACCACGCCCAGCTAATTTTTGTATTTTTAGTAGAGATGGGGTTTCACTGTGTTGGCCAGGATGGTCTCAATCTCCTGACCTCGTGATCCGCCCGTCTCGGCCTCCCAAAGTGCTGGGATTACAGGCGTGAGCCACCGCGCCTGGCCCTTGTTACTGTTTTTAATAGGATCATGTGGATTGACTTAGGGAGAAACCACATCTTATGCTATAGAATTTTCTAACCAAGAACATACTAGTTTCAAGCTTTCTTTTTGTGTTTTTAAAGTTTTCTTCATATGTCTCTCACATTTCTTGTCAGATTTATTTCTAAGTATTTTAAGGTTTTTGTTACTTTTCTAAATAGGTTTTTCCTTCTTTTATATCTTCTGATTATTTTGTATGTATTAAAGCTATTGATTGCTGTGAATTAATTTTGCATCTATTTTTTTTGGTTGATTCTCTAGACCTGCACTACTAATTTAGTAGTTGCTAATACATGTACCTATCTTAATTACTTTTTTTTTTTTTTTTGAGATGGTGTCTCGCTCTGTTGCCCAGGCTGGAGTGCAGTGGCGTGATCTTGGCTCACTGCAGCCTTCACCTTGATCTTTAAGTGATTCTCCTGCCTCAGCCTCCCAAGTAGCTGGGATTACAGGCGCCTGCCACCATACCTGGCTAATTTTTGTATTTTTAGTAGAGTTTGGGTTTCACCATGTTGGCTAGGCTGGTCTCGAACCCCTGACCTCAGGTAATCCACCCATCTCGGCCTCCCAAAGTGCTGGGATTATGGGCGTGAGCCACCACACCTGGCTTTTTTATAGCTTTTGAGCTGAGATAGATATATTTTTGCAATACTAAGGAAATATCCAACTATTCCTAGCTTGTAGCATATTCTTATCCAGAATGGGTATTTCAGAGTCTTTGGAGATGATTTCATTCATTCATATGTCCATCTATCTATTTTTGGGCTAATATTGAACTATTCTTGCAATCCTGGAATAAATCCTGTAATATATATTTATGATTCTGATGTACTGTTCTTTTAATGTGTTGTTGGAGTCCACTTATATTTTAGAATTTTGCATCAATATTTGAATTTTTCTGTGGTTTTTGCTTTCACAATATATTCTTTAGGTTTTGTTATCAATGTTATATTCCTTTTATAGGAAAGAAAGGTGGTACTTTTCCTTTTCAAGGTTTGTGAATAGTTAAAAAGGTAATAAAAACTTTATACCTATTAAATTGGCAAAATTTAGGAAGCCAGATGATGCCAGATTTTGGCAAGACTTTGAGGATGTTGGAACCATTATAGGTTCCTATGACTCAGCAATGTTTGCATAGGTTATGAGAGAACATGTAAGGAATTGTTTATTGAGGCATTATTTGAAGTGGCAATGAGTTGGAGGACATTCCTGAATCCATGACTGAGAATGGATAGGTAAAATGTGGTAGTTGCACACATGAAATATTAATACTATGCAAGAATTGAAATCAACACATTAAACACCTAGTCAGAATACTGAGTGAAAAACTTTTTTTTTTTTCTTTTTGAAACAGAGTGTCGCTGTGTCGCTGAGGCTGGAGTGCAGTGGCACAATCTCAGCTCACTCCAACCTCCAACTCCTGGGCTTAAGAGATTCTCCTGCCTCAGCCTCCCTAGTAGCTGGGACTACAGGTGCCTGCCACCATGCCCAGCTTATTTTTTTGTATTTTTAGTAGAGACAGGGTTTCACTATGTTGACCAGGCTGGTCTTAAACCCCTGATCTCATGATCTGCCCATAAAATGAGACATGTTACTATTTGTAAATTCAACAACATATATAGTATATAAATACAATATATAAAACAATAACTTTTTGCAAGAACACATACAAACAAAAATATATACTCTAAGCATATCAGAATGATTTTGGTGGGACAGCGAAATGGGGACGAAAAGTAAAAAAATTTGAGAGCCAGACATGGTGGCTCACACCTGTAATCTCAGCACTTGGGGAGGCTGCGGCAGGTGGATTACTTGAGCCCAGGAGTTTGAGTCCAGACAGGGCAACATAGGAAAAAAAAAAGCCAGGCGTGGTGCTGCATACCTGTAGTCCTAGCTACTCAGGAGGTTGTGGTGGGAGGATTGCTTGAGCCTGGGAAGTCGAGGCTGTGGTGAGCTGTGATCATGCCACTGCACTCCAGCCTGGGTGACAGAGCAAGACCCTGTTTCAAAAAAAAAATTTCTTTTGAATCATCTTTTAAAGTTTGATGTAATAATCCTTTTAAATTGACAAGGCTTGGTGTTTCAGCAGGGGATTAGTTATTTGAAAAACTTCTTCAGTGGAAAATGGTCTGTTAAGATCAGGGTTTAGTAAACTATAGCTCTTTGGCCAGATCTGACCTGCTTCCTGTTTTTGTAAATAAAGTTTTACTGGAATACAGTCATGCCCATTCGTGTACATGGTCGTGTTCCCACTACAGTGGCAGAGAGTCGAGTAGCTGCAACTACTCAAATGGCCCACAAAGCCTTAAATATTTAGTATCTAGCTCCCTACAGAAAAAGTTTGCCAACTTTTGGTTTAGATTTTTCATCTCTCCTGGAGCCAGTTTTGATTCTAACTTGTTCATTTCTGTGTATATTGTGATCAGTTTCTTTTTGCTGTGATAGTTTCTCAGTCTTTTCTCGCTTCTTGGTCAGTAATTTTTTGGAATGTGTTTTATCTGCTGTTATTTTCTTTCTTTTTTATTTTTTTTTCATGTAAGACAGGTAATGTGCTCACATAACAAGGTTTGAGAGAGGCACTTCTCAGACATCTATGTGAAAACCCAATTATCATGCTTACGAACTACAAAAGGATCGTGTCTGTGGTTTTCTCATGGTTAGATTGAAGTTATGCATTTTTTGGCAAAAAATACCATAAAAGTGATTTGCCCTTCTCAGCGTTGACAGATTAGGCAAAGACAAATACAGGATGCTAGTTAAATTCAAATTTTAGAGAGACAACAAATAGTTTTATAGTGTAAGTATGTCTCATGCAATACCTTATTCTCAGTGCATTGTATCAGAGGTTAGTGGATACCAGTCTGTCCTATTTCTGGTGATGTAAACTTTGATGTTAAGGTGGTATTTGGGAGTCTCTCCACTGAATGTTGCTATTTTGCCCTTTATGATTAATAAACATGGCTGAATGTGGTGGCTCACGCCTGTAATCCCAGTGCTTTGGAAAGATGAGGCAGGAGGATCACTTGAGTCCAATATTTTGAGATCAGCCTGGGCAGCATAGTGATACACCATCTCTAGACACACACACACACACACAAAAGCTATGTTGGTGGTGCATGCCTGTGGTCCCAGCTACTTGGGAGGTTGTGATGGGAGGATCGCTTGAGCCTGGAGGGGAATGGAGGTTACAGTAAGCCATGATTGCACCATTGGCCTTGGATAGAGGAAGACCCTGTCTCAAAAAGTCTTGGAGACTGGCTGGGCACGGTGGCTCACGCCTTTGTAATCCCAGCACTTAGGGAGGCAGAGGCGGGTGATCATGAGGTCAGGAGTTCAGGACCAGCCTGGTCAGTACGGTGAAACCCCATCTCTACTAAAAATATAAAAATTAACCAGGCATGGTGGCACACGCCTGTAGTCCCAGCTACTTGGAAGGCTGAGACAGGAGACTAGCTTGAACCTGGGAGGTGGGGGTTGCATTGAGCCGAGATGGTGCCACTGCAGTCCAGCCTGGGAGACAGAGCAAGACTCCATCCCCCGCCCTCTCTCCCCAAAAAAATCTTGGAGACTATGGAAAATCCTGTTTTTCCTCAAACTTTCATCCACTGATTTTAGTGTCTACTAGTGTGTCTTATCTGTAAAAATTATTGTGATATTTTAGTGGCAATTTTGTATTCTCTTCATTTCTTCTACATTTATTTATTTATTTATTTTGAGATGGAGTCTGGTGCTGTGTTCCCCAGGCTGGAGTGCAGTGGCACAATCTCAGCTCACTGCAAGCTCCACCTCCCAGGTTCATGCCGTTCTCCTGCCTCAGCCTCCCAAGTAACTGGGACTACAGGCGCCTGCCACCACGCCCAGCTAATTTTTTGTATTTTTGGTAGAGACAGGGTTTCATTGTGTTAGCCAGGTTGGTCTCGATCTTCTGACCTCATGATCTGCCCACCTCGGCCCCCAAAGTGCTGGGATTACAGGCGTGAGCCACCGCGCCTGGCCTCCTCCTACATTTATTAATTGGAACTTTTCTCTAAGGAAGTGCAGTCCCTTCTTCCACCACTTAATTTATTCGACTATTTAGTTTTTTTCAGTTTGGAATCATATTCTTTGGGGAATGATTCAATACGGTACTGTCATTATTAATTTCATGGTTCAACTTGTTCCTGCTTTAATTATTTGGAGTTCCTTCAGCTTGGGTCTTGTGTCCTTTTGACATGCTTTTTTTTTTTTTTTTTTTTTTTTCTGAGATAGGGTCTTGCTCCGTTGCCCAGGCTAGAGTGCAGTGACACAGTCATGGCTCATTGCAGCCTTGACCTCACTAGGTGCCAGTGATCCTCCCACCTCAGCCTCCTGAGTACCTGGAGTACAGGTGTGTGCCACCACGCCCGGCTACTTTTTGTATTTTTGTTTTCTAGAGATGGGGTTTTACCTGTTGCCCAGGCTGGTGTTGAACTCCTGGGCTCAAGGGATCTGCCCGCCTCAGCCTCCTAGTGTTGGGATTACAAACATGAACCACCGTGCCTGACCCTTGAGCACTTCTTTAATTGATTTTTTATTGTTGTTGTTATAATCCATTGGCTTTAGTATATTCATAGAGTTGTGTATCCATCAGCAATTTTAGGACATTTTTATTACCCCCTAAAAAACCACATGCCACTAGTTATTCCCTAAGTTCACCATTCCCCAGCCCTTGGCAACCACGAGTCTACTTTCTATCCCTATGGATTTGCCTATTCTGGACATTTCATATAAATGGAATCATACAATATATGATCCTTTTTGATGGCTTCTTTCTCTTAGCATAATGTTTGCAGGATTGTGTTAGTTTCCTGGA
The DNA here is from genome assembly GCF_047675955.1 of Chlorocebus sabaeus. NCBI lineage: Eukaryota > Metazoa > Chordata > Mammalia > Primates > Cercopithecidae > Chlorocebus > Chlorocebus sabaeus. The sequence continues at coordinate 18,586,873 of NC_132929.1, forward strand.
ATTGCTGTAACAAATTACCACTCACAGAGTGGCTTCAAACAACAGAAACTTATGCTCTCATAGTTCTGTAGGCTAGAAGTCCAAAATGTTGGTGTTAGCAGCACCATATCCCTCAGAAAGCTCCTGGGAGAAGGATCTGCTCCAGGCCTCTTTCCAGGCTTCTGATGGTTACCAGCAATCCTTGACACTCACTCCCATTTCTGTCTCTTCCTTCATGTGACAGTCTCACTCTCACTCGCGCGCTCTCTGTCTCTCTGTGTGTGTCTGTCTCCCTGTCTGTCTGTCCCAGTGTTTAAGAGACAGGGTCTCTGTCACCTGGACCTGACTGCAGAGGTGCAATCACAGCTCATTCTTACCTGCAACACCTGACCTCAAGTGGTCCTCCTGCCTCAGCCTCTCAAGGTGCTGGAATTACCATCGTAAGCTACCACATAACTTGTTTGTTTTGTTTTGTTTTTTTTGAGACGGAGTCTTGCTCTGTCACCCAGGCTGGAGTGAAATGGCACGATCTCGGCTCACTGCAACCTCCGCCTCCTGGGTTCAAGCGATTCTCCTGCCTCAGCCTCCTAGGTAGCTGGGATTATAGGCATCCACCACCATGCCCAGCTAATTTTTTGTATTTTTGGTAGAGACGGGTTTTCACCACATTGGCCAGGCTGGTCTCCTGACCTCAGGTGATCCACATGCTTCAGCCTCCCAAAGTGTTGGATTACAGGTGTGAGCTACTGCGCCCAGCTCCACGTAACCTTCTTATAAGGACGTTAGTCACTGGATTTAGGGACCACTCTAATCCAGTACTGTCTTATATTAACTTGGTGACATCTGCAAGGAACTTATTTTCAAATTAGGTCAAATTCACAGATACTGGGGGGTTTGGACTTCAACATATTTTCAGTGGAGACAGTGATTTAACCCCCAACAAGGGGTCCTTCATGTTGTAAAATCTATGAGAGCTTCATTCCTTTATATGGCGAGTAATACTCCATTGTATGAATAAACCACATTTTATTTATCCATTCTTCAGTTGATGGGCCTTTAGGAAGTCGTTTTCTGCTTTTTGCCTACTAATAAATATTGCTGCTACGAACATCCCTGTAAAGCTTTTGTATGGATATGTTTTCATTTCTCTTGGGTATGTATCTAGAGTTGAGTTGCAGGATCATAGAGGAACTGCCAGACTGCTTTTCACAGAGGCTGTCCTATTTTACCTTCCCACGAGCAGTGTGTGAGCAGTGTGTTTCCTCCGTCCTCACGGACAGTAGCTATGACTTATTTTGGATGACAGCTGTCCTAGCAGATGGGAAGTACTACCTTATTGTGGCTTCAGTTCCATTGCCCTGATGGCTAATGGTGTTGAGCATCTTTTCACGTGCCTTTGCCCATTTATACATCTTCTTTGGAGAAATAGCTAGTCAGATATTTTGTCTATTTTAAGATTTGGTTATTTGTCTTTTTAAGAGTCCCTTAGCAAATATATAATTCACAGAAAATGTCCTCCCACTCTTTGTGTCTGTTCACTATCTTGATATAGTGCCCTCTGAAGCCAAAAGTTTAATGATGTTCAGTTTATTTTTTATTGTTGTTCCTTGTGCTTTGGTTTCATATCTCAGAAATGAGTGCCTAATCCAAGATCACAAAGATTATGCCTATGTTTTCTTCTAAGAGTTTTATGCTTTTAGCTTCCACATTTCATTCTTTGACCCATTTTGAGTTAATTTTTACATAGGGTGAGAGCTAGGTGTTGAATTTCATTCTTTTCCGTATGAATGTCCAGGTCTCCCAACAACATGGGTTTGAAAGATTATTATTTCCCCCACTGAATTGTCTTGGCAGCCATGTCAAAGATCAGTAGACTACAGACATATGACTTTATTTCTAGACTCCTAATTCTATACCATTGATCTACATAGGTGTGAGCTGTTGCACCCAGCCTCACACTGTCTTCATTACTGTAGTTTTGTCGTACCTTTAGAAGTCAGGAAGTCTGCATCTTCCAACTTTGTTCTTTTTCAAGATTACTTTGACTATTCGGGATTTCTCAGATTTCCATATGAATTTTAGGATCAGCTTGTCAAGTTCTGCAAGGAAGTCAGCTGGGATTTTGATTGGGATTACTTTGATCGGTAGATCAATTGGGGGAGCATTGCTATTTTAACAGTATTAAGTCTTTAGCTCTGTGAATATGGGATGCCATTGTGTTTATTTAGGCTTAATTTCAACAATGTTTTGAAGTTTTCAGGGTATAAGTTTTATGCTTATTTTATTAAATTTATTCCTAAGTATTTTATTCCTGTTGACGTTATTATAAATGGAATTGTTTTCACTTCATTTGCAGTTTCTTCATTGCTATTATGCCGAAATAAAACTGATTTTTGTATATTGTTCTTGTCTTCTATACCCTTGGTGAATTCATTTATTAGTTCTAGTGTTTTTTTTTTTTAAATAGATTCCTTAAGATATTCTACATGCAAGATCATGCCATCTGCCTTTGTTGTTGTCTTGCCAGTTGTGCTGGCTACAATCTCCAGTACAATGTTTATTAGATGTGGTGAGAGCGGATGTCCTTGCCTTTCTCCTGATTTGAGGAGGAAGGTATCCATCTTTCACCATTAAGTGTGATGTTAGCTGTGGATGTTTGTAGCTGACCTTTATCAGGTTGAGGAAATTCCCTTATATTCCTAGTTTTTTGAATTTTTATCATGAAAAGGTACTGGATTTAGTCAAATACTTTTTCTGGTGTCTACTGAGATAATCTTACGGGTTTTTTTTTTTTCTTTTATTAATATAGTGCATTGCATTGAGTTTTGTATGTTGAGCCAGCCCTGTGTTTCTGTGACAAATCCTACTTGCTCATGATACATGATCTTTTTTATGTGTTGCTAGATTTCAGTTTACTAGTGTTTTGTTGAGGATTTGTGTGTGTGTATTCATAAGGGATATTGGTCTATAGTTTACTTGTGATGTCTTTGCCCAGTTTTTGTATCAGGGTAATTCTGGCCCTATAGAATGAGTTGGCAAGTGTTCCCTCCTGATTTTTTGAAGCATCTAGGAAGGATTGGTAATAATTCCTTAAATGTTTGGTAGATTTTACTAATGAAGCTATCTTGAAATTTTCTTTGATCACTAATTTAATATCTTAAATTTGTAAATAAACTATGTACTGTTTGTTTGTTTGTTTGTTTTCTGTCGCCCAGGCTGGAGTGCAGTGGTGCCGTCTCGACTCACTGCAAGCTCCGCCTCCTGGGTTCACATCATTCTCCTGCCTCAGTCTCCCGAGTAGCTGGGACTACAGGCACCCGCCACGATGCCTGGCTAATGTTTTCGTATTTTTTTAGTGGAGACGGTTTCACTGTGTTAGCCAGAATGGTCTCGATCTCCTGACCTCGTGATCCACCTGCCTCCTCCCAGCGTGCTGGGATTACATGCATGAGCCACTGCGCCCAGCCTGTACTAAGATGTTTTATTTCTCCTTGAGTCAGTTTAACTTTTAAGTCAGTAATTTATGTTACTGAATTTGTTGGCATATGGTTCATAGTATTAATTGGTTTATTTTTATTTCTTTTCCCAGATGTTTTTAAAGCTAAAATTTCCCTCTGAGCATTGCTTCAGCCATTTCCCATAGCTTGTGACATGTATTTTCATTTTTAACATAATTTTGCGATTCCTGTTTGTATTTCTTCCTTGATTCAATTATTGTTGAGAATTTCTTTTTTTTTTTTTTTTTTTTTTTTTTTTTGAGACAGAGTCTTGCTCTGTCGCCCGGGCTGGGGTGCAGTGGCCGGATCTCAGCTCACTGCAAGCTCCGCCTCCCGGGTTCACGCCATTCTCCTGCCTCAGCCTCCAGAGTAGCTGGGACTACAGGCGCCCGCCACCTCGCCCGGCTAGTTTTTTGTATTTTTTTAGTAGAGACGGGGTTTCACCGTGTTCGCCAGGATGGTCTCGATCTCCTGACCTTGTGATCCGCCCGTCTCGGCGTCCCAAAGTGCTGGGATTACAGGCTTGAGCCACCGCGCCCGGCCTGGGAATTTCTTAAAACATTTTTGAGGCCAGGTGCAGTGGCTCATGCTTCAAACTCCTGTACTTGAGGGATTCTCCTGCCCAGCCTCCCGGGCAACTGTACTACAGGCACAGTTACCTTTTCAATTGTGTTTTCTTGTAATACCGTTATACTCCTCCATCTCCCAGTGTATCTTTAATCCATAAAGCATAAGGGATCCATTTTGGTATGTCTGTGAAATGGGTCTCTATGCAATCTTTTTTTTTTTTTTTTTCAGATGACTGCCCATGTGTCTCAGCAATACTTATTAATTTATGGATATTTATTTTTTCAGCAATACTTATTAATTTATGGATATTTATTTTTGGAAGTCATCAATTCAGCACTGGGAACAGATTAGGTTACCTAGGAATACATTGTGGAATGAGAAGATAGGGCCTAGGCCTGAATTTTGAAAGGTTCCCAAAATGTCAACAGTTGAAGAGGATGAATCAACAACAACAACAACAAAAAAACCACTCAGAGAGATGAGAAGCCTCTGGAAGTGATTCTGTCAGTAAAAGGGAGAGACTGGCTAAGTCAAAGCTTGCTGAGAGATTCAGGAAGTGTAGGACAGAAGTTGTTCACAAGATCCAGCCACACGGACACTGTGGACCTTGGTGACTGCTAAGGAGAGTCACCAAGAGACGAGGGCAAATGTTAGATTAGGGTGGGTTCAGAAGTCAGCAAGACGTGGGAGATGGCAAACAGCGAGACTAGTTGCAAGAAGCTTATCTGTGAAAGGCAGGAGAGTGAAGAGGAAGGTTTTAAAGATGAGAGAAACCGACACAGGGGCTCACGCCTGTAATCCCAAAACTTTGGGAGGCTGCAGAGGGGAGGATCACTTGAGCCCAGGAGTCTAAGACCAACATGGGCAACAGGTTGAGATCCTGCCTTTACAAATTTTTTTTTTTTTTCTTTTTTTTGAGATGGAGTCTCACTCCGTTGTGCCCAGGCCGGAGTGCAGTGGCACAATCTCAGCTCACTGCAACCTCTGCCTCCTGGGTTCAAGCGATTCTCCCGAGTAACTGGGATTACAGGCGCCGCCACCACACCCGGCTAACTTTTTGTATTGTTAGTAGAGATGGGGTTTCACCATGTTGGTCAGGCTGGTCTCGAACTCCTGACCTCAGGTGATCCGCCGCCGTGGACTCCCAAAGTGCTGGGATTACAGGCGTGAGCCACCGCTCAGCCCCCAAAGTGTTTTAAAAATTAGCCAAGTGTTGTGGCTAATAGTAAGGATCCAGTGAAGAGGAAGAGGTGGAAGCAACAAGTGAAGAGACTGGTGATCAGTAGTGAAGGGCTTCTGACAGGGCAGCGTGAGAACTGAGCCTGAGGCAGAAGGGCCTGCTTTGTTGCAGCAGGTGAGGAGATGAGGATGGAGAGAGGACTCTCTTTGTTTCCTCCTTTATTGTGATCAGAGCAGCAATAGGTTAGAGGTGATGATGGAGGTAGGATGGTGGGTGCCTGTGAGTTCTAGCAGAGGTCAAGGGTCATGTTGTTGAGGGGCCTGCTGAGGTGGAGGTGTGGTGACCACATTGCAGATCCAGAGGGTCACCCCATCTAATCCCGAGTTAGGACCTTTAGCTTGGCTGCCGCACCTGGGGTGGGGGCCAAGCGTTCAGTTTTTCATAGCCTGTTACTTTTCCTCCCATCCCATCTTCCACATTTATTACCCTGCTAAAGCCCCTCTAGCCATGGCCTCATTCCTGTTGCCTGGGTGGTGCAGAGAGCCTCTCATGCACTGATCCCTGGTACCCCCCAGCTTGGAAGGCTGGCAGAGCACCCCATACTCTCAGGCCCTGGTGGTTCTGATCCCTGTTGGAACTCCCCTGTAAGCAGCCTCTGCCTGTGTGGCTTAGAAGGTGAGCAGAGATCATCTAGATACTAATTTGTATCGCTGTGGTCTTCCTGGGGGGATGTCCAGCCTTTGGTATTCCCAGCTGGGAAGACCACTGCAGTTGATTCATCTTATCGGAAGCTGTGAGATGCAGTTTCGAGGCAGAGGAGATAATTTTGTGCTTGCCTTCCGGCTCAGTCCTGAGTATCCTCTCTTCTGCAGGGGTACACAAACTTGCCTGATTCCAGGGATGTATGGACAGGGGATGAGCGAGGAGGCCTTTCTGCAGTGAGGAGGAACTCCGCCTACAGTGAGTTGCGGGGAGTGTTGGGGATAGCCAGCTGCCTGGTTTGGGTACTCGGGGGCTGATGGCTGCTAGATCTTAGTGGGTCACTGGTCTGCGGGAGAGCTGTTGCTGTCCTGAGGCCCTGATGTTCAGTGCCATCACAGGGTCTCCACCTATTTCTTGTAGGCCGCAGAGCCTCCCTGGGCAGTTGCTGCTGTTCACCATCCAGTCTGTCCAACTCGGGGACCTGCTTTTCCTCCTCCTACCAGGATTTGGCCAAGCACGTCGTGGACACTTCTATGGCTGATGTGAGTAACTGCTCCTACCTGTCCCCACCATTCCTTTACCCAGACCTCTGCTGGGTGTGCAGGAAGAGAAAGTAGGAACAAAGCTGGACAGATGAGGAGCCCAAGGCTTATGGGCATCTTCAGTGGTTCTTCGTCTTGAGAGAAGGGGAATTCAGGCCAGGTGTAGTTACTCACGCCTGTAATCCCAACATTTTGGGAGGCTGAAGCGGGACGATCACTTGAGGTCAGCAGTTCGAGACAGCCTGGGAAGCATAGCAAGACCCTGTTTCTACAAAAAATAAAAACATTAAGCCAGGCGTGATAGCTCACACCTGTAATCCCAGCACTTTGGGAGGCTGAGGTGGGAAGATTGCTTGAGTCCAGGAGTTCAAGACCAGCCTGGACAACATGGTGAGATTCTGTTTCTACCAAAAAATACAAAAAGATAGCTGGGTGTGGTGGTGTGTACCTGTAGTCCTAGAGACTGGGAGGCTGAGGTGGGAGGATCGCTTAACCCCAGGAGGTTAACGCTGCAGTGAGCCGTGATTACGCCACTCCACTCCAGCCTGGGTGACAGAGCTAGCCCCTGTCTCAAAAAAAAAGAAAAGGGGAATTGAGCAGAGGCAGGCCAGACTGACTAACCCAGGGGCTTAGTTTTTACGATGCCTCCTAATTTGGGCGTGGCCATTGTGTCCCCAGGTAATGGCTGCTTGTTCGGATAATTTGCACAACCTCTTCAGCTGCCAGGCAACAGCTGGCTGGAAGTAAGTTTGTGTGGGGTCCTTTGTACAGTGTCTGTCTTGGTCCTAAGCTTGTCACTCTGCTGGGCTTCTCTCCTCCCTTCCCTTACCTGGATTCCTCGAGTCTTCACTCTGAGCCCCTCCTTTGTGACCCTTGGAGCCCATTTTTGACTCCGTCCTATTTTCTGTGCTTGGTGTCTCCCCCCAGCTACCAGGGTGAGGAGCAGGCGGTGCAGCTTTACTACAAGGTGTTTTCTTCCACTCGGCATGGCTTTCTGGGGGCAGGTGTGGTGTCCCAGCCGCTGTCTCACGTGTGGGCGGCTGTCAGTGACCCCAGTCTATGGCCCCTGTATTACAAGCCCATCCAGACAGCAAGGCTGCATCAGCGAGTGACCAACAGTATCAGCCTGGGTGAGCCCAGGGAAGAAAGGCTTCCACGGGGCCTGGTTTCTGGTGTGCCCAGTGGGGTCTTGCTGGGGGATAGAGGTGATGGAGGGTTGGAGGCAGCCCTGTTGGGAGGCCAGGTACTCAGGTTACCTTGATTGCTCAGCCTAGGTTGAGCTAGGTGTTAGGTGATGGGGTGATGGCGGGGGGCTCCCTGGCCGGGAAGGCTTTAGGACTAGGTCTGTCCATGGGCCTCCTGACCCTCCTTATCCCTGTCCCTCCAGTGTACTTGGTGTGCAACACTACCCTGTGTGCATTGAAGCAGCCGCGGGATTTCTGTTGTGTCTGCGTAGAAGCCAAAGAGGTGCCTGCCTTGGTGGTAAAGACGTTGTGGGAAGAACTTGGGCTGAAGTGTCATGAGAAACAGTCTATGTGGGCATCAGGTCCTTTAGGGGAAGGAGGGCAAGTTGGGGCTGGAGCCAGAGTAGGGGTGACTTGAAGGCTGGCCCAGTGTTGCCTTTCACCATACTGTCTACATGGGAGCCTTTTCCTGTTTTGTCCACACCACACAGGCAGACTCCCATATCCCTCTGTCTGCAGGGTCACCTGTCTGTCATGGCAGCCCAGTCTGTGTATGATACATCCATGCCAAGACCCAGCAGAAAAATGGTTCGCGGGGAGATCCTGCCCAGTGCCTGGATCTTGCAGCCCGTCACTGTGGAAGGGAAGGAAGTCACCAGAGTCATCTACTTGGCCCAGGTGATAAATCCTTTGTGGCCAGCCTCACAGCACAGGCTGACTTGGTCCCACAGTCCCCTGGGATTTTTCTCTCTCGCTGTTGAACATCCTCCAGTGCCCAGGCCCTTTGGCCTGAGACCTGGAGACTCAAGGGCTTCCTGAGCTTGCAGTAAAGGGAGTCACTGGGGAATTGGAGAGAAGGTAATGAGACAGGCGTTCATCAGTCTTTTCTGAAGCTGCTATTACCAAAAACCTAGTGACCAGCATCCTGTGGGTGATCCCAGTGCCCTTAGGAGATAGATGAGTCATTGTGAGGCAAAAGCAGCAACCTCGGCAGAGTGATGACCTGTTTGGTTCACCTCTCCCCTCCCAGTCCCTTGACTTGTACTTTGTCACTAGGAGGAGAACACCAATGCTTAGATCTGAATAGCAGAGCCCAGGGGCCTGTAAACACTAAGCCACAATCTGAGGTGCTTCTCCCATCACCACAGGCTGGGGGAACTCCATGGGGCTGGAGTGCGCCTGGCACACTCTGTCAAATCTATTTGCACCTTAAATTCTTCTCTCTCTGCTTTCAGGTGGAACTTGGTGCTCCAGGCTTCCCACCTCAGCTCCTGAGCTCTTTCATCAAACAGCAGCCACTGGTAATAGCCAGATTGGCTTCCTTCCTTGGTAGCTAGCATCTCACCATCAAGATGGTGCTGCTGAGATGCAGGCCCAGGCTGCTCAAGAGAGACACTGTGGCAGCTCCTTGTTACTTTCCATACTCCAGTGCAGGAAAAGCTGATGCTACCTGCTGTGGCCGACTGGGGCAGACAGCACTGGCCCACGGATGCCAGCAAAGCCCCGTCAGTACTTGGTCACAGCTGGCACCAGTGCAGAGCAAACGGCCTGAGCTCCTGGCCCAGGCTATCCAGAGTGAATGCAGCTCAGCTCCCCTTTTGGATTACTCACCTTTCTTTCCTGTTTCTGGGACTCTGCGGCAAAGAAGCCACTTAAGGACTGGGACTGGGCACAGCCAGCAGAGCCAGGGGACTGCAGTGCTTTGGCAAGGTGCTTCTGCAGGCTGGTAGGGAAGCAGGCAGCCACTGGCCAAGACTCTGCTCTGAATCTACCTCCAGCATTCAGCTCTACTGTGTGATGGGACGTTAAAAATACCAAAACAGAAAGAGGGTTCAAAAAACAGCTGCACAAACCAGAACACAGATTCAGAATCTTTTCTCCCTCTTGAATTTTTGCAAAATACTTTCTTATTGATTTTTTTTTTTTTTTCCTCCCTTTCTCTCCCAGGAGAAGACACTTGGGTCTTGGCATGAGTCGGGGTGTTGAGCGACAATGCTCTGATACGGAGCCGTCACTCTAGAGCTCGGTCAGTTGGAAGACACTGTAGAACCAGGTTGGACAGATTTGGGGTTAGGGTCGGGGGCTGAGCTCTTTTGAGGACTGGTGGGAGCGGCAGCCAGATGCTGGTTGCTGACAAGGCAAGAGGAATTTCAGAGATTAAACACTGTCCTTTGAGGGAGAGGAGGTGAATGAACTCCCAGAGGAGGGGAGTGGCTCGTTGGGAGGAAGCTCAGTTCCAGAACTGACCTCAGTGCACTTGGGAGGCGTGGAGTCCTGAGCATTCCATGATTTCTGCTCTGGCCCCACCTATCCTAGGATGGGATTGGAAGGGATGGAGAGTGGGTTCAGTGTTCTTGTACTTTAGTCTGGCTGAACATGAACTCTGAATATTCTGTTTACCTGGAAGTGGCAGGGGTGGGAAAGATTCTCATCTTTAGTTCTCGTGCCCAAAATCTTTGGTAGATGGAGGGTAACTGGGGATTCAGAAGATGTGGTAGAAGGTATATTTCTGTATAGTGTGGCAGAGATGTATTTTTCTAAAGTGTTGGCAGGGCATTTTTCCCCCTTACCTCAGACTAAGTTATTTATATATTGTTGATTGAAGGTTTTTTAAAAATTGCTTTTAAACTTCTTTTTCTCGGGTAAATTTTTTTGGTGACATGATATATTTAACACCCTATTTATATACTCCTTCCTCTTTTCATATAAATCTCTTACTAAGACTACTGACCAAAAAAGTCAGAACATTTTTAAATTGAAAGTCCTCTGTGTACTTTATCTAGTGAAGAGTAGATGAAATACTGCACCGGGATAGCCTAAGTGTGTGATTCGAGCTTGGCAGAGGTAGCTGGAGATCACACGGGCAATACCCACTCGTAGCCGTCTCAAAGATTCAGTTTACATGTAGGTACAGTTTCCCATGAACTTGGCATTGCTTTGCAGGGTAAATAGCAAGCAGGTAAGTTGCTCAACTGTGGCCCAAGTAAGAACTGAAGGGGAGGATCCAGAGCCGTCACTGCCACACCTAACACTGACCACAGTGCCCTGGGGCTTCTGAGGCAGAGCCACCTATGGGAATCTGAGTTGGGGGATAACCAGGAGGTGACCCTGTCCACCTTAATAGAGAAGCCAGCTGGGCGCGGTGGCTCACGCCTGTAATCCCAGCACTTTGGGACGCCAAGGCAGGTGGATCACCTGAGGTCAGTTCGAGACCAGCCTGGCCAACATGGTGAAACCCAGTCTCTACTAAAAATACAAAAAATTAACCAGGCATGGTAGTGCATACCTGTAATCCCAGCTACTTGGGAGGCTGAGGCACAAGAATCGCTTGAAGCTGGGAGGTGGCGGTTTCAGTGAGCCAAGATTGTGCCACTGCACTCCAACCTGGGTGACAAACTGAGACTCCGTCTCAAAAAAAAAAGCCACACACCAGACCTGACTGAATCAGCGACCGAAAAGATTGAGAGGGATCTTGTAGCAAAAAGCAAAAGTGGAGTCAGATTTTGGTTTCACGGGGTGGTTCTCATACTTTTGGTGTATCGGCATCACCTGAATGCTTTCTTATACCCCCAGGCTGGGCCCTACCCCAAGTTACTGGTTTGGTCGCCCCGGGGAGGGACCAGAGCATTTTTGTTAACAAGAAGTCCCAGGGGACCCTGAAGTTTGCTGGTCTGGGGACCACATTTTATAAACAGCTGGCTTTGACAATTAGAGAGCAGACATACAGAAAAGAATCTGATGAGTTCACTGACCCACTAGCTGCCTATCTCCATAATCCTTAGAGTAGCCTCCCACAGACCAGCAGGAAGTTCCCTTCATCGGGAGCATGTTCAATTTCCATTCAGATTCCTAAGAACTCGTTTTTAACTCAGTGGGCCTTAGCCAGGCCTGGGTTATGGCCCAGGCCTTCAGTCTCAGCATCCTTAGGGGTTTCAGGTTTTCCTCTCCTGCCCATCACATGTCACACACCTCAGCTGGGTCGTCTGGAACAAGTCAAGAGGTAGCCATGAGCGTGACACTGACCCTAAGCTTCCTGGGGGCAGTGCTGTGGTTTAATCACACTCCATGCTGGTCTCTGGGCATAGAAAGCTTTTTTTTTTGAGACAAGGTGTCACTCTGTAGCCCAGGCTGGACTGCAGTGGCGTGATCATGGCTCACTGTAGCCTTGACCTCCTGGGCTCAGGTGATCCTCTGACCTCAGCCTCCCAAGTAGCTGCGACCACAGACATGGACCAACACTCCTGACCAATTTTCTTCTGTATTTTTTATAAAGATGGGATTTCCCAGTGTTGCCTGGGCTGGTTCAAACTCCCGAGCACAAGTGATCCTCCCACCTTGACCTCCCAAAGTGCTGGGATTACAGGTGTGAGCCACCGTGCCCGGCCGAGAAAGCATTCCTTAAACCTTTTTTGGTTCCTGGGCATTCAGAACAAATTGGATTTAAAGGATAAAGATAAAGGCCTTTGAAAATGAAGAGATCAGGGGAAAAGGTTCAGATACAGAAACTTTAAGTAGCTGAGCTGAGGAGAAGGGAAAGGCATGGTATTTGGGAGAAGTATGATTACAAGGTGGTGACTGAGAAAAACTCCCATTTTTCACTTTCTACGCTGATGGGATTTCCTGGCTCTACCGTGGTCACACAAGTGGATCCCTTTAGGTCCTCCTGAGGATTATATTACCAGCCCAGCTCCTGGTGGTAATGCACATGACCATAGTAGTGCTTTTTTTTTCCTCAAGGAGATGGGGGTCTCACTCTTGCTCAGGCTGGAGTGCAGTAGCACAAACATAGTTCACTGTAACCTCTAACTCCTGGACTCAAGCAATCCTCTCGGCCTCCCAAAGCGCTGGGATTACCGGTGTGAACCTGTCAAAATCAATGGCTCAGTTATAGAGCTCGATACTGCTGTAATCGAGAAGCAATGCTTTTGCCGTGAGAAACTCCAAGCCAGGTCAAACACCCCGGCCTTAAGAAGCGTAACAACACTGCCCCACCATGTGGTTCACTAGGGAATATCCTGTGTGTGGAAACTTACATTATCCTAACCCTTTCTCCCACAAATAAAGTTACACAGGAGAAGTCAGTACTACTGGCAATAAATTAATAGATATTGCTGCCAGAGACTAGCTCTCTAGAGTGGAATATACAGGCATTTCTAAGAGGCAAGGTAGCTCACTTTGTAATGGACAGAGCAAAGCCATAATTACAGCGCTCCACCTAAAGCCCACCTGAGACTGCAGCCTTCTAAAGCGTTTAAAAGACAGGTGAAAATGACTAGACATCAAGCCCTTGTTAAAGAAAACCAGTTTATTTTAAAAAGCTCTAAATGCCTTGTGCTTGGTCCCTGGTCAGAGAAAGAGGTCTCAAGAGTTACTACCTGCACAGGGGCTGAAGGTACCGGGTGGGAGGAAGTCAGGTTTCAGTTGGTTGAGTCCTACCTCATCTGTTAGGCTGTTTTTTTTTTTTTTTTAGGACAGTCTTGCTCTGTCCCTCAGACTGGAGTGCAGTGGGGCCATCTCGGCTCACTGCAACCTCCGCCTCCAGGTTCAAGCAAGTCTTGTGCCTCAGCCTCCCGAGTAGCTGGGACTACAGGCACGTACCACCACGCCCAGCCAATTTTTGCATTTTTAGTAGAGATGGAGTTTCCCCATGTTGGCCAGGCTGGTCTCGAATTCCTGACCTCAAGCGATTCAAACTACCTCAGGCCTCTCAAATTGCTGGGATTACAGGCTAGTCTCGAATTCCTGATCTCAAGCGATCCACCTACCTCAGGCCTCTCAAAGTGCTGGGATTACAGGCATGAGCCACCACAGCCGGCCTGTGTTAGGCATTTTTAAGGAGATGGCAGTCCAGCTCCTGGTGATAAGAAAATGTAGACTCCCAAGATTCATATTTTTTTCTTCGTAAGTTAAGTGGAAGTCATTTGCTTCTGTCATGAGTTCCAAGACTACAAAGTTTTAAGAGCTGCTGGGATAGCAAATGAGGCTTGAATTCTGTGTTGACAAGCCCACACACCTCGTTTCATTTAGTATCCAAGAGAAAAACACCACCTCTTCTACTTCAGGACTGTCATCGTGGCTTTTCTGCCATAATCCCGAATCAGGCCAACTATCCTCCTCCTAGGATTCTTGTGGTGGGATGCCAGGCAGCGACATCCTTCTTTCACAGAGCAGGAAGTCTGACTGTAGACCCGGCTACTCCCCAACCAGTGAGGGTCCGCAGTGGGCACTTCGGCCTCCTCGTGAGGCGGGGGTCCAGGGTTCTGGTGAGATGCCCCAGGCAGGGCCACTTCTCAGCCCTAGCTCTGGGCCAGCACAGTGCCCCGGTTTGGCTGCACCAACTCACAAGCTCTCAGCTGGGGTTCTGGCAGGGGGGGCTCGGCTAGAAACAGGTTAGACAGTGTTGCTAATTCTTCAGCAAAGTCCTGGAATACGTAGAAAGATGAGGAAAAAGGCAGCATGGAATTCTCAATGGTTCATCCTTTTTCACTAAAGACCACAACCTGGCTGGCTACATTATTTTTTCTCAACTGCCCTCCACACTGAAATGGACATGAAACCTTGTCTGTTAGTACTCTGGGAGGCTGAAGTGATGGCAGGGAGTGAACCCTGATGGGAGAGGCACAGGCTTTACCAGTTTTTGAGTACTACTGAGTGCATCTACTTCCATCTTGAAATTATTAGTCCCATTAAAAGATGAATTATTTTGCCCCAAATTAAAAATCCACTTAGTTTGGCCCCATCACTTGCATCCTTACAGGACAGACGGGATATGTAACACCTGTTCTCTCTACACGTAAGACAGGAGACTCCTTACCCCTGGCCACTGGGCCTGGTGGAGGCTGCCCAAGCAGGCCTCTATCTCCATCCTTCCCATCAGACCCTTCTCCACCAGCTCCCGGAGCAAGAATAGCAGCAAGTCCCACTGCAAAACACACCAAGGTGGTCAGGGTTGCTAGGGGGATGGCAGAGTGACCCTAATGACACACATTGAGATCTCAAAGGACAGAGCTGCTGGGAAGAGACTTGAGATGGATAAATGGAGTCCATTTCTGTGTGGAACAGAAGAGGGAAATAGAGCAGCTCATAGTTTGAGGCAAGGGTGGTGCATGTTCAGAGTGTGACTGCAGAGGGCTGAGATGCCTCCTCCTTCTGTCTGACTCACCTCCCTGGGCCTTGTGTCTGCCAGAAGCCCCACGTTTCTTGGGCTCAGCAGCAGCTGCAGTGGAACTGGCCCCTGAAAATCTTCCTTCCACAAGGAAAGCAGCATGTACAGAAGCCTTCGAGCCTGCCCTCTCTCCAGCCTGTACTGTGCGGGGGGACCTAGGATGGGAATTTGATCTGCAACTGTGGAAAGAGAGGAAAGCCAAGCTTTAAGAGATGGGGGCAGGCTGGGCGCGGTGGCTCACACCTGTAATCCCAGCACTTTGGGAGGCTGAGGCGGGCGGATCATGAGGTCAGGGGTTCGAGACCAGCCTGGCCAACATAGTGAAACCCCACCTCTACTAAAAATAGAAAAATTAGCCGGGCACAGTGGCGGGCACCTGTATTCCAGTTACTTGGGAGGCCGAGGCAGAGGTTGCAGTGAGCCGAGATTGTGCCACTGCACTCCAGCTTGGGCAACAGAGCAAGATTCTCTCAAAAAAAAAAGAGATGGGGACGGAAGAGGGCTCTGTTTCTAATCTTGCTTGTACCCAACCCTGAGATCTAGGGGATCAGGCAAGAGAGGGATTTGATGGAAAGGAGCCATACCGAGGAGGGAAGCTAACTCCACAGAGCACTTTGCCAGATGCTGCTCAGCAGGTGGGCACAGGAACTGCAGTGGGCGGGGGAAGAGAGAGCATAGGTATCACCATGCTTACTGCTGCGAGAACCAGCGCTAAGCCAGTGTGGCTCTGGTTATCAGGTCTCACATGAGGACAAAGAAAAAAGCAGTCCTTGAGTGGCAGATGCCACATCTCACCTGGCGGCACCGCAGTGTCTGGCCCAGCTGGCCTAGGAGCTGTTCCAGATGCTCTGGGGAAACTCCCTCGTCAGGGTCCCGTGGCCCCACAGCCAAGGAGAGCACGTCCTGTGGAGAGCAGGGGGAGACATTACCCTGTGCTAGGGACCAGGATGCCACAGAGAATTCGGCTTGGGACAGGGATCGGCCAGTGGAGAGAGGCAGAATAGGGCCCCAGGGTATGGTGAGTGAAGCCAAGTTGCCCCTAGGCCTGGGACTTGGGCAGGACAGCACAGCCAGGGGAAGCACCACGTGGACAACAAGAGAGGGAACAGATGGAGGAGGTCAGCTGAGGGACAGCAGGCTGCCACAGCATGGGAAACATCACTGAACTTGGGACCAAACTGTAACTAACCAACTCCCATAGGGCATCTTATTCTTGAAGCATGTAAGGAAACTGGCCTATCAGATACCATCTTAGTATCTTCTGTCTCTGAAGCCTCTCTGTTCATCTTCTCTGGAGAGCTGAGTTTTCAATGCAGAAATCCTCTGCATATTGACAACCAGTATCAAATGGCCACTAAGCCTCTTCCTCCTACATAATCTCCATTTTTAGTCATTGTACCTTAGTCCCTATTCCAATCTCTATTCCTAGATCATACCCTAGACCAGAACCAGCCAGTAAATATTTTAGGCTTTGCAGGCCATAAAGTCTCTGTCCCAGCTATGCAACTCTGCTGTTCAGTAGTTGCACAAAAGCAGCCATAGACAGCTTGCACACCAATGAATACGGCTGCATTCCACTAAAACTTCACCCACAAAACAAGGGGCAGGCTCGCTTCAGTCCATGGGCTGTTTGTTGACTCCTGCTCTAGACAGTCCTTGAATTTTAAAATCAAATTAGGAGAACCAATGGTTTATTCTTACTGCCTATAACTAAACGAGCATCACCTCTCGCATAGAACATTTCTGAAACTGTCTCCAAATACTGGGGTGACTGCTTCCTAGAGACTCATTTGCTATCAAACCATTCACCACCCCACTCTCATTGCCATCTGCATAATAAGCATTTAGTCAAAAATGTCATATCTGCCCTTTTCCCCTTTTGGATGATTAAAAAGTCAGAGTGACAATTAGGAAAACACTTCAGTTCAGCTCTGCCCTACCTAACCCCATTCAGTAATGAGTGAAATGGGGACTAGTGGACAGCACAGACAGCTTCTACATAAAAGTCCTGGAGCTGATGTGAGAACAGCAGGGAGAGGGAGCAGGGAAGCCAAAGGGAGTAGGGTAGCCGTGTACTTTGATCTCGGAGATGAGGTGGGAGGGGAGGGGAGCATGGTGCTCACAGGCGCGGGAGCAGCCCCTCCGCTCCCCCCGGGCAGCAGGTTCAGGACCCTGGGCTCGAAGTGTGCGACTCACTGCTGCTTTCACCTCCCTCCTGATCAGTGCTGCGGGGCAGAGGGAGAATGGGAAAGGAATCACGGGGGAGCCCTGCGCAGGCTCGCCATGCTGACCCACGCCTGTTGCTGTTTCCTCCTGGCTCTCAGCCCCATCTCCCCCAGAACGCCTGCGACTCTGCCAGTCCACTTTTTAAACACTCGATTCAGCCATTGCCCTCTCCTGGACCTTACCTGTGATATTGGCTGATAGCCAAGCACAGGCTTTCTCTGTTGCAAGCCCCACAGCAATGTTCTCTGCACTGCTCAGAACCTGCGAACCAGAACTAGAGTCAGGGGCTAGGGAAGGGCTGGGTGCAACAAGGGAAGCTAGAGTTGGGCACCGACCCTGCCCCCACCACCAGCTTCACACAACTGTGTCTGCACACAACTATTCCGTGCACCTCTCCCACAACCGCCTGGCCTGCTAGCTGCAGGCCTCCCTCCCACGTACGGCTGCCGGGGTCTCCTCTGGAAGCAGTGCCCGCACAGCCCCAGGGCTCTTCCTTTGGCAGAACCTAAAAGGAGACAGACGGGGTCAGTGGTCTCTGGGTATTTCAGCCTGGCTGTAGAAGTAAATGCCCAGAGTGCACCAAGCATCTGGTCTGGAAGGCTGTACCTTGGAAGGAGGCACCGTTTGCCCTTCCGCCCCACCCCGGATGCCAGAGAAAAGAGAAGCCCAACTGCCAGCCCCACAGCATCATACACGCTCCAAACTTAGGTCTGGATTTTGTGCCACAGAAGGCCTACAGCCAGTGCAGGGCTTACAGAGGATGGGGGCGGGGAGAAGAAAAAAGGAGGCGTGGAGAGAAGGGAAAAAAGAGTAAGTGTGAAAGCGGAAAGAAAAGACAGAGAAAGCCAAGAGGAGAGTGGATCAAATGGACCAGCGATGCTTACTCCCGCCCCAGGGCCAATGCCTGGGCCCCGTGGGGGCACAGCTGGGAACACAAGATCTCCAACAGTTGGGCTGGGTCTCCCCCTTCCTCTCCCTGTGTCACCAGCTGCTCTTGGAGAAGTGACTCTGCCTGGCGCACCAGATCTGCCACCAGTGTAGCCCTGCAGCAGGGACAGCAAGGTGGGGGTGGTTGGAGGGTTAATCGGAAAGGGGCTGCACATTTAAGGGAATTTCCTTCAAAACGTGTCCGCCACTTCAGCCCCACACCCGCCCTCTGGCTGACCTCCTCAGCTTAGCAACTGAGGAAAAAGGGGAAAAAATGGTAGGGCGATGAGACCAGGATCCTTAACCCACTCTTACTTGATATGTTTGACACAGTTTGATCCAATTCTCTCTGCCACAAACTCTACAGTCCGGCGCAGGGAGGGTGGCTGGTTGTGGAAAAAGGCCTGGGCGAGCCTCGCCTGGCGGGAGAAGGGAGAGGCAGCGAGGCTTCCTCCGACCTCCCCCGACCTCCCCCACTATCCCCCGTGGCTGTCTCCGCCCTGCCCTTACCTGCAGCCCCGGGCTGGTCTGGGAAGGCTGGGCTCCCAGGCCGGTGGTCGTGGTGGGGGTGATTTTCCTCATGAAGCCCCCACTCCGTCCACTGCTGCCTGACACCCACAGCGCCAGCAGTTTCCGGAGCTCCCCTGCGTCAGTAAGTCCGAGTTCTCAGTTCCAGCACCCTCTCCCCAAGTATCAGAATTGATTTGTGCAGTCAAGAGGCTCAGACACCCAGGGATGACTATGAACGGAGCAGTATTCGAGGGAGCTGGGCCAGGGGGCGCCTTCTGGGTGCTCATGGAGGGGGCAGACCAGGGGCCGTGCAGGGAGACGGGTGCTTACCAATGTAGGGGCAGCAGGTGTAGAGCAGCTGCTGGTCCACCACAGGCGCGGTGTCCTGGGGAGAACAGGCTGGGGTCGGCAAGCTGCCCCTCCCCCAGCGCGCCCAGGAAACAGGCAGTTGGCAGGGCGTTTACAAGGGTTACATCTGCCCCTGGCCGGGCCTCCCCACGCAGCCCACTTCCTTTATTCCTGAGTTTCCCATGGCTCTGGCTGGACCCCAGCACTCACCAAGCCATGCTCTGGGGCTACTGTGTCCACCTCAAAGGCATCTGAGGGACCCTCTTCCAGAAAGAACAAGTCCTCAGGGACTGTGGGAATCTGGCAAGACAGGAAGACAGTCACAGCTCAGGTCAACTTCAGAGACCCCCACGCCACCTCCTGCATGGTCCCAGGGAGAAGGTGCCAGCTTCAAAGCAGCCTCCTCTGAGACGATGGGAATCACCAGGCCTTTCCTGAACCTTTGTCTTCCAGCCCTTGCCTCATTCGTACTCGGACATTTGCCCACTCCCCATCTTCAGCTGCAGAACCACTCCCAACCTGGACCCTCACTCTGCCCACCTGGAAAAGCCAGCCCAGGATGGCAAGTAGCAGCAGCTTGTTCAGGAAACACATCTTCCCCTCACTCTCCTGCGACAACACCAAGCTCCTGAAACATCAGTGGGCAGTACACAGGATTGAGCAGAAAGGGGAAGGGAACGGAGGAGGCAAACGCTGTCACTGGAGGCTGGCTCGCAAAAGCAGAACTAAAAGGGACTGGGGCCATGTCGGCAAGCAGGATCCCCCCAGCGCCCCCTCCTGCATGGGGACTGTCTCTTGGTGGGGCCACCTCGGGAACAGCATGAAGCCAATGAAAGTGCAGATGATGTCCCACCATCCACCTCAGGGGAGCCAATCCTGCCTCTCCCAGGGCTCAGTTATGGCCGGGGCACCACACACACATGCAGACTGCTCGACCCTCTTTATTAACAGCAGGAGTGACCGATGTCCCTGACTCCCGAGTCCTTTCGTCAAGCCTTAGCCTTGTTCCACTCACCGGTGCAGGCGCAGCAGGAGAATGAAGATGTCCCGGTAATAGTCCAGCAAGGGAACAACATGGTCAGCAAAGGAGAGGAACTCCACCAGCCAGGGCACGGTGAGCACCGCCCGGCGGGCCTGCAGCCCTCGCTGCAGCAGAGTCCGCACATCCAGGACCGGAGGGACCTGGAAGGGCCAGAGCTCAGTCAGGTGGGTCCCTAGGAAGGGCTGGGAGGTGCCCTCTAACCTGCCTGGTTTCCAGAATAGCCAAGGAAACCAGTCAGCTTCAGTGCCTGGCTGGTCCTCCCTGCTCCCTCCTCACCAGAATCCCCCGCCCATTCACCTGGCTCCTGAGGGCCAGAATGGAGTCCTGAAGCTCACCGGTCGGGGGAGGTTCAGGCCCCCGGTATGGCAGGAAAGCCACAAAGCCCAGGAATTTAGCCAAAAGTCTCAGGCTAAGAAGCACCACAGCGAATTGCCTCCGCTCACCCTGCATGGAATCAAGGGAAATAAAAGGTCCAAGCATGAGGCTTCCAGAACAATTCCCGGTCTGTTACAAAGTTCTTCTTGAACATACTCCCTTCCCTCCTGGGTCAGACCCCGTTTTCAGACCTGCCAGTCTACATCTGACTCCCCATCTTCATCACTGGGCTCATGCTGGGGCAAGGCCAGGCCATTGAGCTCCCGGATCTTCAAGCTCAGACTGTCCATGAGATGCTGGTTAAACTGGAAGCTGAGAAGAAGGGGTGGGTGGGGCATAAGTACTGGAAAAGGTACAGGAAGAGCCAGAATCTAGAAGGGGCACTCCAGAGGGAAGGGAGCAGCTGGACAGACAGGGAGGCCCAGGAGCAATGAAATCACCCACATGGGTGACAGAATGAGAAGTGCAATGAAGCCAGCAAGTACGAGCTGGAAGGAGCCTATCTCCAGGCAAAGGAGACTGGAGAACTATTTACCCTTTTGGGAAGCCAAACCTTTCCTGGCCTTTGCCCCATTCCTTGCAAGACACAGTAGAGCCTACCTGCTGGCACTAAGGATGAAGTCCCTAAAGAAGCCTTGACAGCCTGGGAAGGTGGGGGGTGGGCAGGGCCCCCCACTGCTCTGAGGAGCCATAAGCCGTTCCTGTAGGCGCCACAACCGCCCCAGCTTGTCAGCTCCCAGCATACTCAACACATCTGGGGCCTCGCCCAAGACGGTGCCCCCAGCACCACCAGGGCTCTGACACATCTGGGGTGGAAGAGGAAGAAGAGAAATTTAAAAATCAGTAAGTGGGAGGGAAGGACTGAACAAAAAATAAGGAGAAGTAATGAACATTTAAGGAATGCCAACTGTGTCAAGTGCTTTAGATTTTCTGAGGTGTGAATTACAGTATTGTTTCACAGGTGAAGAAACTGAAACTCCAAGGTTAAGCATGTGCCTAGGGTCACTAGAGCTAGGATCTGAAACAAAGCTTGATTACTTACTAAGCCTGGGCTCTTTACCACAGCACAAATCAAAGGGAAGGCAGCAGCAGGCTGGGGGAGGTGCAGGGCCCAGGACATGTCAGAGTGTGTGCCCTGGCTTTTCTTTGGCCACTCGAGTTTCAGCCACTCCGCAAGGAGTAGAACTCTTGTTCAAATTCCAGCCCAGGACCTGCCAGGCTGTCCGCCCTATCCCAAAGTGCAGCCGTTACGTGGCTGCCTATGATACCTGCTGTTTCATGTCGATTAATCTCTTGCTGGGGCTGTTACCTGGAGTAGTTGTTTTTGGAAAAGCCGAACAAAGTGGCTGTGGCTGCAGGCTGCAGACAGCTGGCCCATCATGGCCCTGAGGAATAGAAGGCAGGAATGAAGGGTGTGGAGAGGAGGGAGAGGGAGAAAGATCTCAGAGAAGCAGCAAACACCTGGACTTTCCAGCCCTTTACCAGGGACTTGAGCAGACCTCAGCCAGAGCCTGCCTGCACAGGGACACTGAAGGCAAGGGACACTCCCTCAGCACCAAGGTCCTCTGAGGCTAGAAGTGCACTTAACCAAACGAGAAATCATGCCACCCTCCCGTCTTCAGCCACACTGACAGGCGGCGAGCTTCATGAGCAATGTGACTGGACTGGGGTTCGTGTTCTGAGCCCAGGCATCTACCTACACAGTGACCAGACTTGCCCAAACTAGAGGATGGAGAAGATGGAGGCTGGATGTGTCTAACCAGTGACTTGGGCCAAAAAAACTCAAGCAGCCTGGGGTAAGAGCTTTGGACTTTCTAAGCAACTGCCACTATAGAACAAGGATAAGACACCTGTAAGTGGAAGGAGCTGGAGAGACATCCCTTTCGAGTAGAGGCAGAGTTATCAATAACTAAAGAGATTTTGGAGGATAGAACAAAACAGCTCATGGCTGGAAGGAGCAGGGGAAAAGCCTTCCCTCCTCCATCCCTCCTGCCACCGACCAGTACTGAGCTACTCATTGCCAGGCGCAAGACAAGGTCTGAGCACCCACCTGATTCTGCTGCCCAAGCCCTTCTCAAAATCCCAGCCAGGCTCCTCATGGTGATCTTCCCACTCTCGCAGCACCTCATAAAACACATCCCTAACGCATAAGAACGCCTGATCAGCCGAGGCACTCACTCCCACCAGTGCCCACCCCTGGAAGAACTGAGGACAGGACTATCCACAGCCCACCCACCACCTTTTTTTTTTTTTTTTTTTTGGAGATGGAGTCTTGCTCTTGTCACCCAGGCTGGAGTGCAATGACGCGATCTCGGCTCACTGCAACCTCCGCCCCCTGGGTTCAAGCGATTCTCCTGCCTCAGCCTCCGGAGTAGCTGGGATTACAAGTGCCCGCCACCACACCTGGCTAATTTTTGTATTTTGAGTAGAGACGGAGTTTCACCATGTTGGCCAAGCTGGTCAAGAACTCCTGACCTCAGGTGATCCACCTGTCTCGGCCTCCCAAAGTGCTGGGATTACAGGCAGGAGCCACCACGCCTGTCCGGCCAGCAGCCCTTTTTTAATTTCTCCAGAGTTCTCTACATGATGACAGTAGTGCTACAGACCAGCAGCACACTACAGGCTTCATGTACTTCTGTGGGCAGTAACAGTTCATCCTGGCACATTCTTGCCTGAGAACCCCGAGACTAAAGCCATCCATACACCTGTAAGACAGCTGGCTAAGCTCCGGGGTTCACAGGCACACAAGAGAATGAAGGCAGGTGGTCCCTATGATGGCCAGCAGGAAGGAGCTGGGAGAACTAACCCACCACCTGTTAGTGCCAAACTCCTAATTTCTATGAAACTGAAACAGCTGCCTCTTCCAGAAAAATGTCATCTCATTCCCTCCCCCAAAAGTCCCTTTTCTTATCACCTCTGTTTTTTAAAAGTATGAAAGGCTCGGTCACTGGAGAAGTTGGCACGATTGTCAGTCTCTGGCTGAAAGGAGACAGCTTGAGCAGAGGGAGGCATTGCCAGAGAGACCTAAAATACAGCAGGAACATTAGGAACCGCAGGGTCATGCTGAGACAACTTCTCCCTCTTATGCTTGCCCAGAGTAAGCTCACATTACACTTAAGTGTCGTCAGCAGGGTTGCCTGAATTTATGAAAGCTAGGAAGGGTTAGGTCCAGGCTCGTGGGCATCTAAGTTGGGGTCACTACCTTGGCAACACTGCCCTCATAGGCAGCTCGAAGGCGGCCTTGCAGAGCTGGTGAGAAGCACAGCAGCCGCTCATTCTCAGCCAGCAGCTTCAAGGTCCCTTTGTCCAGGTTGGAAAGAACCCTGCAGGGATAAGAACACCTATGACTGAGACCGGAACACAGACTGCAAGTAGGAAGCCAACACCTGCACACCACACAGAGGATCTCTAAGGCATGGTGCAGGCGTGCAAGCCCAGATACGTCCTGCAAGGTCATGAGCCAAGGATCAAAGACAATGAAAGTAAAGGGGAGGATATGAGACTTTACAGAGCAGGGACCAAGACAGCAGGACAGGTACATTACCCAGAAACCCAAAGCTCAGCTGCCAAGGCCACAGGGGTCCATTTTTTTTTTTTTTTGAGATGGGGGTCTCCGTCACCCAGGCTGGGCTGCAGTGCCATGATCGCACTACAGCCTGGACCTCCCAGGCTCAGGTGATCCTCCCACCACAGCCTCCTAAGTAGCTGGGATTACAGGTGCACTCCACCACATCCAGCTTTTTTTTTTTTTTTTTGTAGAGATGGGATTTTTGTAATGTTGCCCAGGCTGGTCTCAAACTCCTGGGCTTAAGTGACTGTCCTGCCTCAGCCTCTCAAAGTGGTGAGAATGCAGGCATGAGCCACTGCACCTGGCCCCATCTCATTCTTTTAGGTACTACATTCATAGGCTTAACACAGAATGAAAGATTACAGGTAGGAGAAGGTCCAGGGCCACTGCCCCCGTGTTAGCACCAGCATAGGTCCCAAGCAGCCAGAGAGCTAAGCAGATGAGAAGAATGAGGCCCAAACGCCTCAGCCAGGGAAACTCACTGAAAGTGACACTCCAAAACCTGCACTGCAAAGAAGACACAATCGTGGATGCTTTGGAACAGTGGACTTTCCAGGGAATCTAGAAGGACAGTACCAAACTGTCAGTTAAGAACGGTCCTGTTTCTAGACCCCACGTCTCAAAAGGAGGCTTGCTCACTGACCGAGGACACTTGGACTTAGTTCAGGGTCACTGTCCTTGGCAGTCACCATCCTCCGGGCAGTGAGCAGCTGAAAGACGAAGAAAAGCTCCAAGAAGAGGTTTGGTACGAGGTTCTCTAGATAGATACAAAAAGAAATCCCATGCTATGGGGCACCATTTGGAGCCAAGGTTCAGTTCCAGGTGCCTTATCAATTCTCTTACCCAGCAGTTCTACAAGTATCTCCACTCCAGCTCCCTCTGCTCTCACTCACCAGCAATGCACGAGGAGTAAACAAGGGCTACCAGCTCCAGGCGCTGGCGGGAAGATACTCTGGCAGGGTCTGCAGGTTCATCTGTGAGGCTTCCTGCCCGGCTGGGGAGGGGCGAGCCCAGTTCTGGGGTGGGACAGGTAGGGGTAGGTGACTGCTGCAACTGCTTAGAGCTATGGGAATAAAGAAATTTCATGAGCAGTCAGCTTGGCTCCCCTGCCACGGCCACACTCAGGTCCCTCCAGAGAAGATACCAATAGCCCAGGAGACAAACCCAGAGTCCCCAAGAGGGAAATCATTTTCAGGGAAAACCCCTGAAGATCCCCCATAGCGAGGAAGCCGACATCCCCAGGAGAGGCCAGGCCATACCGCTCCTTCCTGAGCATCTCCCGCTCCTCTTGCAGACTTCTGCACCCTGGGGGAAGGCCAAGGCCCCAAGGGCTAGTGTCCAGGGCTGAGGGTTGGGAACTGGGGACACAGCTGATTGGGGGTGAGGTGAAGCAGGTCTTGGGCTTGGAGAGTGACCGCTCTTCGCTCACCGGAGTTGGGTTGATCCTGCGAGAAGGCTTCGTCCTGCTGAGAGTAGCCACAGGTTTTTCTCAAATTCCTATCTTCAAACATCCCCCCTCCACAACCGCAACAGCTAGACCTCTTGCAAAAAAACCCCCACAAAAACCCTCACCATCACCCCCAGCCTCTACCCATCCTCGCGCCCCACTGCGGAGCGCCGAGCCCGAATGACTGACTCCCCCAGAGCCTTCGTGGTACCCATCTCCCGCACAAGAGCCGAGTCTCACCCTGCAGGGCCGGGGGGAACCGAGCCTACGGGAGGGAACTCCTCCAGGTTGCTGAGGTTTGGTGGATCAGAGAGCGTGAGGCTGGGGCGGCTGGGGCTGCCAGAGCCCCTGAGCCTCCGGCCCCCGGCTCCGGGCAGGTTCTCCCCGCTGACCCCCTCCTCCAGGCCGCGGCCTCCACGCTCGCGGGCCGGCCCCGGGCCCCGCCTCCTGCCCCCGCGGCGGGCCAGAGGGGCCTCGGCGGCGGTGCTCGGGGCCTCGGTCGGAGGGAAGAGCTGGCTGCGCGCCCCGCGGCTGCCCCGCGACGGGCCTCCCGGCCTCCCTGGCAAGGCTGCCGAGGCGCCCGGGGCCTTGGCGGGGGTCGGGGGCCCCTGCGGGAGGACGCGGCTGCTCTGCTCCCTCAGGAAGTTCAACAGGAACGGTACGAATTCTTTCCGCAGGGGCCGGAGTGAGCTCAGCGCGGCCGCCTCCCCGGGGTTATCCTAGGGCAGAAGCACAGGCCAAGGGGCGAGAGGGTCAGCCGCCGGCCCGGGGGCTGTGAGCAGCGGGGACCGCGGGGCGAGCCTCGGGTGGGCGGCCCGGGCAGCGGCGCCCAGTTGGAGCGCACTCGGCCCGGCTTGGCAGCCCGGCGCCCTCGGGGAAGGGGACTGAGGGCTGGGCTCCACTGCGGGAACCGGCTTCGGGTCAGACCTGGGGGCGTGTCAGCGCTGTTACCTCCGAACCCCGGGTGCTGCGTGCGATCCACCGCACGACGGCTGCGACCGACACCTCTTCTCGCAGCAGCGACTCCAAAACGGCCGCCATCCCGGTCCAGGCTCTCTGGGGCGACTGCGCAGGCGCCGGCGCGCCACGGGCGGCCAGGGAGGGGCGGGGCCGGCGGCGGGGAGCGACCGTTGGGTCGCGGGGCGGGGAGGGACCGGGCTGGCGGGGAGGGACCGGGCTGGCGGGGCGGGGCGGGGCGGGGCTGGCTGTTGCACAGGCCCACGGTCAAGGCCTCGCTGGGTCCTCAGCCCCGGCCGACAGGCCGGTTGCTGGGAGGCGAAGTGCGGATCACAGCGCCTGGGGAGGCCCACCTTGGCTGCCCGCCCTGGAGCGACCTGAAGGGAAGGATTCGAGCTGGGAGTGCGGCTGCCGCGGGTCGGACGCCCCTCTGGGGAGACCAAGGACCCGGGAGAGAGGTAGAGGGGAACAGAGACAGCCACCAGCTTCTATCTTCTGCTGTAAGCACATTCCTTCAAGAGTTTCAGTTTTCTAGATCCAACTGGCACCACTCCAGAGAAATTATAAAGTTAATCCAATCTTTCATTTTGACTTTTTCTCAAAGGCCGATTTTTCAATCCCTTGGCCGAGCAGTACCTATCGGCTTTTCAGCACTCACCATCAACTGACCATTTAGGACAGAATTATTTCTAGGAGGTTCTTAATAATCTCCAAGTCACAACCCTTAAAGTGCCTCGGGCCACCCTGCACACAGAATCTCTTGTATGTAGCTTTATTTACTTAAATGGGTTTACATGAGGTTAATATTTCAACTACTTTGCAGTTTAGATGTCAGTAAGCATATCATGGTTAGCTTCTGGGAGCTTGAGGGGTTTTTTTCCTTTTTTTTTTTTTTTTTTTTGAGACAGGGTCTTGCTCTGTTGCCCAGGCTGGAGTGCAGTGGCGTGAGCAGGGCTCACTGCAGCCTTGGCCTCCTGGGCTCAAGCAATCCTCCCAACTTAGCCTCCCTAGGACTACAGCCCAGCTAATGTTTTGGTGTGGAGGGGGCAGCAGATCCAAAGTGCTTGGATTATAGGCGTGGGCTACCACGCCCAGCCTGAGTAATTTGTTTTAATCTCCTTTACTTTAATTTTATTTTGAGATGGAGTCTCGCTCTGTCGCCCCCAGGCTGGAGTGCAATGGGAGGCCAAGGTAGGCGGATCACGAGGTCAAGAGATAGAGACCATCCTGGCCAACATGGTGAAACCGTGTCTCTACTAAAAATACAAAATTTAACTGGGCGTGGTAGCTCGTGCCTGTAGTCCCAGCTACAGGAGGCTGAGGCAGGAGAATTGCTTGAACTTGGGAGGTGGAGGTTGCAGTGAGCCAAGATCATGCCACTGCACTCCAGCCTGGGTGACAGAGCGAGACTCCATCTCAAAAACAAAACAAAAAAACCCGAGAGAGCATTTTGGAGGTTGCTGTTTAGTAAGAAATCAAGCAAGGGAATCCAGGCGGAGAAAACCAGATGGCACTAACATTCCAGGTCAAACCAAACCAGGAGGGGTGAGGCAGTGCCCTTGTGAATGCCTCCTGAGAGTTCCTCTGGTTCAAAGAAAGTTTAAAGGTGGAAAGATGAGGGTGGGGGTGCAGGAATCTCTCTAGTGGTAGAAGGGGTATTTCCTACGGAGAAGGAAAAAGCACCTCCAGCCAGACAGAATAATGGACTAAAAAGGAGTTTTTAATATTTTAATTTTATTGGAAGAAAACATCTCCTAACATCCTTGCACCCTGGTTTTCACCTGCAGGGACACTGAACGCCTAGTTTCTATTCAGTCCTGGGCTGCTTTTTCCAGGGAACTTCTAGATGTGGCACTGCATTTACAGTAACACTGTCTGCTCCCAGTTGATCTTTTAACATCTGGTGTATTCAATAACTTTATTAAATTAGAAAAATAATATTTTCCACTTTTGAAATCCAGACCATCACACAAATAGAACTAGATTTTGCATGCGGAATGAATATTTTATTACTAGGTTATAAAAATAAAATACAAAATAATTTTAAAACAACTTAAAACACTGTACAAAGCTTTAATATGATACAAATGGGAAAATTAAATAAATAATTACACTTTTCTGTACAGGTGGCCTATACAAAAGCACTCCAGGTTTCTGCCAATACTCTGTCCTTGGTTGCCTGAGCAAAATCGTATAAAGGGAGCTGCTTGGAGGGAAAGGAACACAATGAAACACCTCTGGAGGTATTTCAAAGAGTAGTTTCTCATCTCTCTGATTTCAGGAAGAGGAGAAGAGAGGGAGAGAAAAGTGGAATTATTAAAGTCATCTAACTCATTGGTCTTGTTCAACAAGAAAGAATTCTGGTTTGTGGCTGAATCTGATTTAACAGCTGCCAATAGCTCATTACTTCTAAGATGTATATCTAATTCAAAACTAGATGCTCCCCCTCTCCCTCTTTTTTTCCTAAAAGCTGGGAACTTGTAAGTAAATGGCCTAGTGAAATAGACACTGGCTATTTTAGAAAAGGGGTCAGAAGGTGGACCAGGAACTATGTATCAGGGAGAAGTAAGCGAGGCACAAGCCCAGGTCATCTAGGCTGTGTTTATTCAGTCCACCCAATCCAATTTCAAAGCCCCAAGTGGGCCAGGGTTACCTTTATCTTCCCACCTTTGTATTTCCGAAAGCTTTCTCACCTCAGTGGACTACTTTGTCTGATGAATAGCTCAAAGAGGACATTGTTTTGGAAAAAGTCCCAAGGGCTTTCCCCTTCCTGGGTAGCTCCCTACCATAAGTCAAATTCAAGTTCTGGTAGCCTTGTCTACCCCTTGTAGGCGAGTGAAGAATGCCCACAGAGTCCGGATGTGGTGAAATGCTGCGCATGGATTCCTCAGGATTTAAACTGCATATTATTAGAGAAAAAGAGCATTCTATGGCAAGGGTAGTCTATATAAAAACTTGGTTTACTCAATGTTTTTAATTAGGCGAGTGAACACTTATGTACATAATATTAAATAATATTAAACTAATAAAAAGAGAGGTAAAATTCCTATCCATTGTAATTGTAAAATTATGTCATCAGCAAATTCTATAGTCACATGGGCTCAAAGATCTGCCTCATCCACTCTTGTTCCCTAGGTCAAGGAACCCTGAGCCAGGGTACCTGGGAGGCATGGTCAGCATCGCCAGTGCACATACACTCTGTGCCCATACCACCACTAACGCGCCCAGCTGAAGCGGAGGCAGAAAACCGTTACGCTGCACGAGGCCATGAAAGGAAAGGCTCCACTACTTTTACATGTTACCTTAAGACCAAAGATCCAGAAAAGTCTAAGGCAATATGCTACTCATTACTGAGTCATGTTACTTTTTTACTATTCAGTGTCTTGAGACTGTGTGGAAATTCAAGGTGACCTGATCTTGTCACATACTTTAATTTTCTTTTTTCTTTTTTTTTTTTTCTTGAGACGGAGTCTTGCTCTGTAGCCCGGGCTGGAGTGCAGTGGCCGGATCTCAGCTCACTGCAAGCTCCGCCTCCCGGGTTCCCGCCATTCTCCTGGCTCAGCCTCCGGAGTAGCTGGGACTACAGGCACCGCCACCTCGCCCGGCTAGTTTTTTGTATTTTTAGTAGAGACGGGGTTTCACCGTGTTAGCCAGGATGGTCTCGATCTCCTGACCTCGTGATCCACCCGTCTCTGCCTCCCTAAGTGCTGGGATTACAGGCTTGAGCCACCGCGCCCGGCCCATACTTTAATTTTCTGATCCAAATTTGCTGAAAGGGAATAATTAAACATTAAGCTTACATATTTTTTTAAGTAGGAGCAGACAATCACAACTGAATTAGAAGACGTCTTAATGGGCATAAACTTTATTTTTGTTTTACTTTTTTTTTTTTTTTTTGAGATGGAGTCTTGCTCTGTCGCCCAGGCTGGAGTGCAGTGGCCGGATCTCAGCTCACTGCAAGCTCCGCCTCCCGGGTTTACGCCATTCTCCTGCCTCAGCCTCCCGAGTAGCTGGGACTACAGGCGCCCGCCACCTCGCCCGGCTAGTTTTTTGTATTTTTTAGTAGAGACAGGGTTTCACCGTGTTACTCAGGATGGTCTCGATCTCCTGACCTCATGATCCGCCCGTCTCGGCCTCCCAAAGTGCTGGGATTACAGGCTTGAGCCACCGCGCCCGGCCTGTTTTACTTTTTAAAATTTCTGTGAGCTGCTCTAGAAAACGAAAGGGCCAAAACTGTACTGTCATAATTCCATGTTCAGTCAGGGGTTTCTCAGAATTGCGGTGTGCAGCATCCAGACTCCCCTTTATGTGGCTAGGGATCCCTGTGCCATGTCTTGGGCTTACCTAAGAACTATAGGAATTCCCCATGTGCCTCCTACAGTTTTTCTAGCAGTGTGGATAATGGACTCTGAAGGTTCCTGAGACTTTGTTAAACTTCTCATAATTCCAGAGGGAAGGCCAAAATATTAAGAATACTCAATGACAGGCTAAGTTTCCATCTACTTCCTTATCTCAAGTCACACACCAGAGTTCCACTGAGTGAGGACAGGGAAGTGGGATGTCCCAACACCCTCTTAGGGTTTTCATGCATTAATCCCCCTATATGGGCTGATGGTTGGAACTGCCTTTAGTTCTCTAAGTAAAGGTCTAAAAATGCACCTGTGGTTTCTGAACTTGGGTATATGCTGATACATAAGGACTACCATAGAAGTTACATGTCTTAATCCCATAATACTTTCATGTGGTATCATTCTGCTAATACATTGTCTACAGAGCCAAACCCCAAGTTACACAGCGCAACAGTACTTGTCAACCACCCCATCTCCTCAGTGACACAGGTGCTAAAGTACCTCTCCCCTGAGGCAAAGTCCCCACACATCTGTGGTAAGTGCACATAAACAGAAATGGGCAGATTTTGAAAGTGAATGCAAACAACTTAATTCCAAAATACATAAACATGACAGAAGTCTAACATATGCCATGTTTTGATCAATATAAAGGAATATGTTTTTAACGTATAAAAAACTTTGATCTCCAAGACTAAATCTAGACTTATCTACAAATAAATAAATTTTCAAACAGCCAGGGGAAAATGCATTTTTTCCCTGAGTCTCACTAAATCGTTCTGAATTCTGCTTCTCCTATCACGAATTCCTAATGTCATGTTAGAATGTAGAATTGTCTGCTCTTGGGAAAAATAAAGCATCTGTTTTTAATTCAAAGCTCTTGGGTATAGAAAAACTAATTACGGTTTTAGCTATCTGTGTCTGAGTTTGTAAAACATGCACCAATGTACACTTTCTCCTTGTAGACTGAATGCAACTATAGAAATATTAGCATAAAAAATATGTGGCCTGGAAGAAATCTCTGATGATGCTGAAGAACCTCAAGTTCCCATCATGGCTAGGAGTCAAGAGAAGGAGACGCTGCACACCTAAGTGCCGAATTAGCAGCCGAGGCTTTAGTGTTTGAAAGCAAATAATATAAAGTGAGTAATGACTACAGTGGGTGTCAATTACCATTTTGCTACTTATGTAGGACTCGATTAACTTGGCAACTTCTACAAAAAACATTCACGTCACAACATGCAACTTAGAAAACAGTTAATGTAACTGTGCCACTGTCAGCAAGGCCAGCTTGCATACCAGAGTTAAGAATGAGAGTACCTGTCTGCCTAGGGCTTAACATTCAAAGACATTTATAATCTGTGTTTTAAGGTTAAATTTTATATGACCCAGTTTTCCTTCTTTGTTCACTATCCACTAAAATTAAATGCCTCTATGCTGTGCAAGAAATCACAATGTATGATTTTACTATTTCAACCAATCCATAGACCCTGGGGATTTGGCAGCAGAATTCAGGAGAAATGCTACCTAAAGTGATTGAGCTGTTGCTCATTCTACCTTCTGTTCCATTCAGGTACTTCCAGGGACTAACAAGGGAAGGCGAGGGCAGCTGTGACTGACTAGGTAACCGGCTATTCTATTGTGACACAAGAAACCAGGCAGTACTTGATTTTCAAAAGATAATTTTAACTGCTGCCCTATACTACTTTTAGCATAGTTTGGCTTGACCTTAATAGCCATGTCCCTCATCTTAGGTAGAATAACCAAATCAGTTTAAAATTACTTGATCTATGTCACTGAAACCTGAAATATGCCATCACTAAGAGAACCCCCAAATAAAAAATAAAGAACTAAAAAACACAACCAAACCAAATCAAACCAAAAACCTCATTCTCTGTATCATACTTTAAAACAAAAATAAAAATCCCTGCGTCACAGGTGCTTGCTCAGGGCTGCCAACTTCTGTTTTTCGCCTGACAGACATCTGAAAGTACAAACTATGCTTGTAAAAACCAAATATAAATCTCTACATAGGACAGTACTTATAAACGGACCTACTGATACCACCTATGATATAATTAGTCTGTTTTCTTTTGAAAGTATCAGAGCAGAAACGTCTTTGGTTAATTCTTTCCTCTACATGCAAAATAAAATATTCTTACACGATGAGACTGTTTATCTCTGGATCTTGATGAGTTCATCAATGCCATTTAGAAAAGGGGACAACACACTGGAAAAGCTGAGATAAAAATGGAAGGAACCAAGAAAGAGAGAAAACATTCAGTTGCCACGTTCCCATCGCTGTCAGTTCCAACCGCCGGCAGAGAAATGCCAATAAGAAATAAAATCTCACACACATACCACAGTTGTAGCCTCATCAGCTTTTCCAATGATTACTACTAGCATATTTCTGACTAAAGGGGTCGGGATTTAAAGCTAGCTACTTTTAGCAACAGAAATATGATAATTTCTTCATTATTCCCCCAACCCCCTGCAAAAAAAATGAGATGAAAAGAGGAAAGTAGAATGGCAATTTTTAAGAAATGTTTCTAAAATCTGTCAGACTCATCATTATCATCCCAGTTTATCCACTGTAACTATAAGGAGAGAACTATGTGATTAACGTGACAAATCTTTGAACCAGTATTACAAGCATGTCCCCATAAGTTTTTCCCTATTAAAATCTTTTTGAAATGAAAATTAAATTAAATAACCTATCTTGGCTTGTTAAATACTGCCAACCCTTGCATTGTACACAGGGAAGGCAAGAAGACTCTGAGGTGTCACATGCCAAGAACATATTTTCAGAAAATGAAGATAGGCAAGGCCCAAGTATACATGAGGCACACAATAGAAAAGGAATTTCGCCATCTGTGATCTCGAAATTACAAATGGAGAATGACAAAGAATGAGTCTATATAAGGATATGTCTCTCTATATATTTATAAATATTTATATAATTTACCATGAAGACATGCAAGTAGTGTTACAGCAACTATTATACAATATAATACAGAAGGACTGGTCTTCCAATATTACAGTTGCTTTAGATAAACAGCAAATATGTCTTATCTATTGCATTCCTCTGTAGTGTTTGAAACTGGAGAGAAATTAAGATTCCACACTATGCTACATTTCTTATAAGAGACGTTGTATGCCTCAATAGTGTTCTGAGTTTGTTTTTTTAAAAAGCTTAACACAGATAAAGAGAACAAGAGAAGTTCAGTGCAGCTTCAGGGCAGCTTTGATGCAGCATTAGAAGATGTTCACTTGGGGAGAAAATGTATTTCTTTCTTTTTTTTTGTTTCCCAATTCAACTGTGTTAGGTTTGGCAGCAAACACAAGGTCAAACAGAAAGCACAGATGTTTGCTAGAAGGCAAATTTCAACAGCAAGCAGACCAATTTACCTGACCTTAATAAGGTCTTTACAACACAAAACACCTAGAGAGTATAAAAGAGCCCATTTTAAAAGTCTGGTAGACTTTTTGCCTGATTCCTATTAAAAGAGTGAGATTAGAACAAGTATCTTTCTCTTTACAGCTTCATGAATTGAGATTATATGAAAATCAGGCCAAGAAGCCCAAATACTGAACTAAAACACAGGAGAAGCAGGTAATAAAACATTAAAAAAGAAATATTTAGCCTAAATTTATTTCCCCAGATATTAATTCCTTATTGGCTAAATGTAGAAAATACAAAGTTTGAGGATTCTAAGCCTCAATAATATATCTAATTGATTTCTAAATCTCAAGTCACATTCCAAAGCATTGCTTCCCTTGTATCATCTTGGAGGCTGATACCACAAACAGCTGGAACCCAGAAGACTTAAGGAAGCAGTTCACTCTGGTCAGTTTTCCTTCTCAAGTTTCTAAAGGAGGACACTTAACAGGGAGGAAGGGGCATCTTCTATCTTGAAGGCTATTACCCCACACTTACTTTCTCTCCCTAAACACTAAAGCCTGCAAAGTAGCTCTAGTTAGACTTTTCTTTCCTTTACCTAAGTTTCTTATTTTTCATAATAAAAATGTAGTAGGTTAAGACCTGTTACTCTAAAAAAAAAAACAAAATCAGGGACCTGAAAAAAAGTAATTGGATTTGATAGTACAATTAGGACCATAAAATAAAAGCAGAGAGATTGAATCAGATGAGACATATTAAACTTTAAAAAACAATCTGAACTCCAGGGAGGGTACTAGGAATGAGGCAAAGGAAAGGTGTTCATTCCCAATGCACGAAATAAACACACAAGCCAAATATACATGAGTACTGGCTCCCTGGCAACAGACTTCTTACAAAATCTAATATCTGATCAATGACTCTCCAGGGTGGGAAAGTTTTGGATGAAAATATCAAACAAGAAGTTTCACTTTTGCTATATAATCTTTGAGTTGAGGCTTAAAAAAATTAGGCAACCCCCCTAAAATTCCATTCTATCTCCTATCCTCAACTCTTTTGTTTCAAAGGCAGCTTAAAAAATGAGAGCTCATTTTAATGAGTTTCTCCCCCTTGGATTTTTGCTCTGTTTTTCCTTATTGTACAAAGACATTGATTCCTAATCTGCTTGCTGCCTGCCTTAGGTAATTCCTTGTCATGTATTTATGTCTTCTTATAAATAATTGATCATGTTACTTTCTTTTGCAAGAGAAGATCAACACTGATTTTTTTAAGTAGACAGTACAGGGACACACATGCATCAGGTTTAGGAGGAAGATCTCACACCTTTCAAAGAGATGCAGCCTGGCTCCTATCTGCTGAGTTTACTGGCTGGCTTACTCTTCCCTGGGGGGGTTTTAGTGCTGGCTGAGTGGTGGTGAAGGCTGCCGGATCCTTTCAGGCCATTCTTGCTGGGTTTGCAATGCTCCTGTTGGCAGGACCTCCTGGAGGAGGAAGATCCTGAGTGGCTGGGAGGTGACTTGCTTCTCCCCAGATGTGGGGATGAACTCCTCTGGTCATGGTGGGGCCGTCCAGCCCTAGATGGTGAGGAACTAGACGTGCGAGGCAAGGATGAGCTTCGAGGAGAGGCACTGGGACTCCTGCGAGGGACAACTGGACTCTTGGGTGGTGTTTTTGGATTGTGAGGAGATCCTGGACTCTTGGACTGAGTAGTGCTCCGGGGTTTCTGAGATCCATTTTGAAGAATTTGGGCCAGGCGGGAGAAAAGGTCTGAGTCGGAGTTACTACTCCCTAGGACTTTGTATCTGCGTAGCCTTAAAAGAACAGAGAAAATATATTTTTATTTTAATTCATTTCAAGTGTGCCTAAAAAGTCACAATGTCCCAAAATCATAATGTGAATGTGTAGAAATGAGAAAATAGACTAACAGGATACAGGGTTACTCTACTATATACTAGTTGTATGACCCTGGAGAAATTCTTTAATCTTTCCCTGCTTTCAATGGGAATACTGTCTATCTCATAGGGTCACTGAACAGACCAAGGGCAGTGACCCAAGTACTTAGATGAACATCTGCCCTGAAGAAGCCCTTAAATGATATGAGTTCCTTTCCTCCTACGCCATGTTTTACTCTGCTGATTTTCAGATGAATTTAATTAACTGTCTCTAGCATGTTAGTACATAAGACAGACAGTAAACTATATTGTGTAAGGATGCTAGGACAGGAATCTTACAAACACAAAATCCCACAACCTAAGTGTTTTTTTTTTAATTTTCTTTTTTCTGCCAAGGCTCAGTCACCCCTAAGTCTTCAACATGAACTACACTAAGCAACAGGAGGAACTACAGATAAATGTACATTCCACTCATTTAATAATTTCCAAGAGAAAAGAGTAGTCATTGGTTTCTGTGGAGCTCAGTTTGTATTCCTGTTAATAGCCTGGGATTAAGGAGGGTGGATGCTGGAACTGACTGCCCCCCACCCCCTCACACTGGCAACTGAGCTTGGGCCTCAAGCTGCACCTGTAGTGCACACCTGGCTAATTTTTGTATTTTTTGTAGAGACAGTTTTGCCACATTGCCCAGGCTGGTCTCAAACTCCTGGGCTCTAGCAATCCTCCTGTCTCAGCCTCCCAAAGTGCTGGGATTACAAGCATGAACCATAGCGCCTGGCCCTTGGGCCTCAGATTCTAAGAGTATTCATATGAACAGCAAATGTGTTTCTTGTCCTAAATGTCTTTCTGATTTGGCCTAAGAATCAAAGAAAATGGAACATATAAAAGTGTCTTTATGAACTATAAAGCAGTAGTCCCCAACCTTTTTAGCACCAAGGACCAGTTTCGTGGAAGACAATTTTTTTCCACGACGGGGGGAGGAGGGGCAAGGATGGTTTTGGGATGAAACTGTTGCACCCTAGATCATCAGGCATTAGTTAGATTCTCATAAGGAGCACACAACTAGATCCCTCACACACGCAGTTCACAATAGGGTTCTTGCTCCTATGGGACTGTGATGCCACTGCTGATCTGAGAGGAGGCGGAGCTCAGGCAGTAGTGCTCACCTCCTGCTGTGCAGCCCTGGGGCCAGGGGCCTGCTATACAGCAGTCTACAATATATTTTAGTGGCAATGCCAAATTATGTAGTGAGAAGGACCCTAGGGCCCCTGTAATAATAAAATTATGCTAATAGAAAGTATACAGCAAAGGAATAGACAAATGAATGGAACAGAGCATTGAATCCAAAAAGATCCCCATGTTTCTATGGGAAATCAGTATTAAGATATCACTAACTACTTGAAAAAAACTTCACATCATATATAATGATAAACTTTAGATAGACAATACATTTATACACAAAGCACAAAACTATAAAGGTACAGGAAATTACCACCTTTTAAAAAAATATTAGGTTGGAAGGACCTTCCTACGCATGATATAAAACACAATTAATAAAAAAAAAATCAGTTCCATGAACACTAAACTTTTGTATCAAACAAAAGGCACTACAATCTGAGTTAAATTCAGACTAGGATAAAATATCTTTGATATAATTTGTAGAGAAGGGGGTTAGTTACAGAAAGTAACCCAGGCCGGGTGCGGTGGCTCACATCTGTAATTCCAGCACTTTGGGGGGTTGAGGTGGGTGGATAGCTTGAGGTCAGGAGTTTGAGATCAGCCTGGCCAACATGGCAAAACCCTGTCTCTACTAAAATACAAAAAATTAGCTGGACGTGGTGGCGGGTGCCTGTAATCCCAGCTACTCGGCAGGAGAATCACTTGAACTTGAGAGGCAGAGGTTGCAGTGAGCCAGGATTGCACCACTGCACTCCTGCCTGGGCCACAGAGCAAGATTCCATCTCAAAACAACAACAACAACAACAACAACAACAACAACAGTAACCCAATAGAATGTTTTGACATGAAGACAGCCAACAACTCATAAAACGATCCTCCCACCTCAGCCTCCCGAGTAGCTGGGAATACAGCTGTGTAGCACCCATGCCTGGCTAATTCTTATAGAGATGAGGTTTCACCATGTTGCCCAGGCTGGTCTCAAACTTCTGGGTTCAAGCAATCTGCCTGCCTCAGCCTCCCAAAGTGCTGGGATTACAGGTGTGAGCCACCACATTTGGCCCTGGAAAGCACTCTTCACTGGTTTACCACCTCCCGATATTTTCCCCTCTTCCTCAAAATATAAACATTCTGTGGTCAAATATATCATGATAATATTTAAATAAAAAGTACAGCATGCAGTGGACACTAAAGCAGTATCTTTACTATGTATGGTTGTACATACCATCAGACCTAGGGAAATCTTCTATAGGAGTTTTTTGGTTTAATTCATTATAACCAAGATAAACAGCACTGTTACCAGGGTCCATTTATCAAATCATGGACCATGTGTTCTTCACTAGCATTTGACATCATATTTGAAGCACTAGGAATCTGTCTCCCCACCTAGGCAACTCCACTGGCAGAATCTGTCTGATGTAATTATTTTGGAAATCTGGAGTCTACCGAAGGCTTGCAACTTCCAGGAGAAGGCTTGGACTGTCAATAACAGTTAATTTTAGTCTATTTCAGATCTTAGCACATCCCCCATTCCTGGCCCTGTGGCAGGCAGTTGTGCACTTATTTCTGGAGCAGTTTGCACACAGCTTACAAGAAGCAGGTGGGCAAAAAGAACCCTGTCCTCCAATTACTGGGAATCTGTGCTCTGATTACTCATAGCTGGTTCTGATCACAGAAGGGCAGAGAAAGAGGTGGGTAGTCATTCTTACATTTTTCCCTATTGTTACAAACTGGTTCTCCTCTGGCTGAAGTAACTGCTACGGGATTAAAAGGGCCAGTGCTCTTTTTTTCTTCCCTCATTTTTCTTTTTTCCCTTCTTCGGAGCCAGATATTAAAGACTTGTGTATTCAAAACCAACCACATATACTGGGGAAATCAGAAAGCTATTATGCTTAGCCAGAAAAAAATACAGGCTTAGAAAAGGTCTGAGACCTTAGGTTTACATCTCAGGGTGGTCCTCAGCACAGGGACAGTCTACAACCATCAAAAAACAAACAAACTAGCTAGGTGTGCTGGCATGCACCTGTAGTTCCAGCTACTCAGGAGGCTGAGGCAGGAGGATCACTTGAGCCCAGGAGTTAGAGGCTGCAATGAGTCATGATTATTCCACTACACTACAGCCTGGGTGACAGAGTGAGACCCTGTCTCAAAAACAAAAAGAAACAAAAACAACCCCCAGCAAATCCTGAGGAAAGGGGAAAATCTTATTTTCAGAGTTACCACATTATTAGATTCAAATATCCAATTTTCAACAAAAAAAAAATAAAAAAAAAAACATACACAGAAACAGGAAGGCATGGTCCATTCAAAGGAAAAAAAAATCAACAGAAATTGTATCTGAAAAAGACCTGATGGCAAATCTACTAGACAAAGATTTTGAAACAACTGTCTTAAGGATGCTCGAAGAACTAAAGACACGGAGAAAGTCAAGAAAACAACATGTGAACAAAATGGAAATATCAATAAGAGACAGAAAACCTAACAAGAACCAAAAAAAATTGGAACTGAAAAGTACAATCACTAAAATAAAAAATTCACTAGAGGAATTCAAAAGCAGATCTGAGCAGGCAGAAGAAAAAAAACAGCAAACTTGAAGACAGGACAATGGAAAGTATTGAGTCTGAGGTACAGAAAAAAAAGGAATAAAGAAAAGTAAACAGAGAGTAAAGGGCCTGTGGGGCCATCAAGCAGACCTGCATGCACACTGTGGGAGTTCCAGAAGGAGAAGAGAGTAACAGGCAGAGAGAATACTTAAAAAAAAAAATGGCTGCAGACTCCCCAAAAGTCGTAAGAGACATGAATATACAACATCCCAGAAGTTCAACAAACTCGAAGTAGGATGAACTCAAGAGACCCACAATGAGACACATTATAATCAAACTGTCAAAAGACAAAGACAGAGAATCTTGAGATTCTCAAAAAAATTATCAGAACACTTCTCACCAGAAACACTGGAGGCTGGAAGTACTTTAGTACTTTAA
Organism: Chlorocebus sabaeus; assembly: GCF_047675955.1. NCBI lineage: Eukaryota > Metazoa > Chordata > Mammalia > Primates > Cercopithecidae > Chlorocebus > Chlorocebus sabaeus. The sequence goes on from NC_132929.1 coordinate 18,626,884, forward strand.
AGTACTTCTTTTAAAATACTACAAGAACTGTCAACTAAGAATCTTGTATCTGACAAAACTGTCCTTCAAAAATGAGGGAGAAATTAAGACATTCTCAAATAAAAGCTAAGGGAGTTTGTTATCACCAGACCTGCCTTGCAAGAAATGCTAAAGGGAGTCCTGTAGGTTGAAATGAAAGGATGCCACACAGGAACTTGAAGCCATATGAAGAAATAAAGATCTTAATAAAGGCAAACACATGGACAATTATAAAAGCTAGTATTTTTGTAAGAAGTCTATAACTCCACTTGTTGTTTTCTGCATTATTTAGGAGACCAATACTTTCTTTTTCTAACATTGGTTTGTAACTCCACATTTTGTTTTTTACATAATTTAAGATATTAATGCATTTAAAAAAGTATTGGTTTATGTGTTTGAACACACAGTGTATAAAGATGTAATTCTGTAACATCAACAACTGAAAGGAGTGGAGATGGAGACTGAAAGGAGCAGAGTTATTGCATGATATTGAAGTTAAGCTCATATAAATCCAAATCAATGTTATAACTTTAGAACTTAAGTGTAACACAACAATGTGAATGTACTTAATACCACTGAACTGTACACTTAAAAAAGACACAGCCGGGCACAGTGGCTCAAGCCTATAATCCCAGCACTTTGGGAGGCCGAGGCAGGTGGTTCACTTGGGGCCAGGAGTTTGAGACCAGCCTGCCCAACATAGCGAAACCCTGTCTCTAGTTTAAAAAAAAAAAAAAAAATTAGCCTGATGTGGTGGCAGGTGCCTGTAATCCTAGCTACTCGGATGGCTGAGGCACGAGAGAATCTCTTGAACCCGGGAGGCAGAGGCTGCAGTGAGCTGAGATTGAACCACTCCACTCCAGCCTGCGTGACAGAGTGAGATTCTGTCTCAAAAACAAACAAACAAAAAAGTCAAGATGCTAAATTTTATGTCATGTGCATTTTACCACAATAAATTGGAAAAAATAAAATGATTAACCTGGATCAATCTGATTACTTCCACTGCACTAGGCTGTAAGGCCTGGGAAAGGCAGGAAAGAAAGATACTGAGAAGAGGGTAACACAGAAATGATGCCATTGGTGGAGTACAATAAAGCAGATATAGAAATGGTGTCACACACTTAACACAGGGAGAGCACACAGCATTACCTGGCTTCGACTCCCGGCCTCGTGGGTGGCTTTCCTGGTGGTGGCCGAGGAAAGAACTGAGATGAAGTTGAGCTATTGACTTGATCTGTGTTGACCCATGAAACTGGCCTTGGAATTTTGCTCTTTCTAGACTGGGAGATGATGGGTGACAGAAAGCTATCTTCAGCTGACCTACTCAGGTGAGAATCTACTGTCAGTCTTGAAAAGGGAGTGAGCACTTCCTCCTCACAAAAGGTAGCAGGAACAGTAGCTAGTTTCTCCTCTAGCAATTTATCAGAGGCACTTGAGAGGTCACCAAGGAAGGACTTGAATTGTCTTTTTTCCATCAGAAGCTTGACTAGGTCTGGCTGATAAGCTTTCTTTTGGAGGAGCTTTTCTTTTGCAGAAACCGAAGAGGATGATTCCAAAGTTGAGTCGATCTCTTGTGCCAAAACAGGGATTCGGCTGTGCCTAGTTACAAAGGATGACCTAACCATATCCTTCCGGGTTGGGGCACCATGTTCATTCTCTGAAACACAATGAAATAGTTCTCCATTTCTAGGGGCAATTTTCTCTCTCTTACCCTCTTGGTGCAAAAAAGTAGAGAGGTCTCCTTGATGACCCGGCAAGTCTTCACTCATGATGTCATCATCCTTAGATACCTTATTTTTTTGTATTTCTGCCACCTGGCCTATCTGACCTTCAACATGTGGGTCAATGTCTCTGGGAGAAATTTCTGAAGTTCCAACTGTCAGAAGCTTCATTATCTCATTATTTTTGTCTTGATTTGGCACCACACTAAAAGTCTGTGTTTTTGTCACATTAAGAGGTTCAGTAGTAGCTGAGTGATCCTTTTCCACAATTACCAAATCTCCTGGGAGAGAGGAGATCTCAATACAATGCTGCCCTTTACTTAATTTTTCATCTTCATTATCTGACTCTAAAAGGATGCTTTTCTCTTCAGTTTCCCCAGGGAGATTTTCAAATTCTCTCACAACCAGTCTGTTATGATCAGGAAGTTCTTTTGGTCCCAGGTCTTGAGATTTGTTACTTTCTCTAATGTTGGGTAACACGTCATGACCAATGTGATCTATCTGAAGCCCCAAATCTGTTCTGCTTCCTCCACTAGGAGGTTCACCCTCTGTCACAGCCAAGCCAGAGAAGTTTTCCCTTGGAGAGTAAAGTTCCACAGTGGGCTCCATGGGCTGAAGATCTTTCTTCTCTGGCTGCTGACCATAGTGAAAGCTTCCTGAAGTTGACTGTGTAGATGCCACAGAAGGTCTAGGAATTGTAATCTGGAGAAGGGGGAGAAAAAATTAAAATGCAATTATGTAAAATATCAATACAGATGCATGGTGTGAGATTTAACATCTCAAATTCTAATTTATAGGAAGAACACAGATGTTGACCAGGTCTGCCCAACTTATATGAAAAATGAATAATTCTGAATAACAATGAATGACACTTAAGCTACCCTACTCAGAAACTGCAGAACAGTCTCTCCCTGTAGGTTTATCCCTGCCCCTTCTTTGGTGTGCTGTATGCTCTGGAAGGCTAATTTCTACAGATTGCACCATCTGGGCTTCCTTGCTTTCTGATTTGTGGTTAGATCTGCTCAATGGATGGCACCAACAGACAATCAGAGGGTTAGAGGAAAGAGAGGGCTGGGAAATGATTATCCTTACTTCCCCGCTGAGGACTGTGGCACTGGTGACGGCTACATTCCACTATCCTGGCCACAGCTCCCTTCTTGTGGCCTCTCTCTCAGCTACTACCCTCATCAAGTTCTGCTGACACCCACTTCAACTCCCCTTTCAGGACTCATGGTAGGAATGGCTCCCTCTGTTGCTGGTCCCATTGGCTTTCTTAACTCTGCCCATACATCTGTAAAAAATTCCTTACATTAAATTCCTTCCAAGTCCCTTTGAGTATGCCATCTATTTCTTGCCAGAATCTAGATATAGGATTACAGGAAAAAATTACTGGCACATAATTGTTCACTGAAAAACTCCAAATTTTCATGCATTTTGTTGTTTTCCATAAATTCTATTAAATACTAGGATTATTATATCTTCCTATAAGTAAAGACATACAACGATATTTAGTAAGGTTTTATGATTTCTCTAATTTTTTCCTTTTTTTTTTTTTTTGAGACAGGGTCACCGTGTCACCCAGGCTGAAGTATAGTGGTGCGATCTTGCACCTTACTGCAACCTCTGCTTTCCAGGCTCAAGTGATCCTCCCACCTCAGCCTCCTGAGTAGCTGGGACTACAGCATGCACCACCACACCTGGCTGATTTTTGCATTTTTTGTAGAGATGGGGTGTCACCATGTTGCCCAGGCTGGTCTCGAACTCCTGAGCTCAAGTGATCCATCTGCCTTGGCCTCCCAAAGTGCTTGGATTACAGGTGTAAGCCACCACATCTGGCCAATTTTTTTTTTGCAGGGGGGGTGTTGTCTTGTTGTGTCACCCAGGCTGGAGAGCAATGATGCAATCTTGGCTCACTTCAACCTCCGCCCCCTGGGTTTAAGTGATTCTCCCTGCCTCAGCCTCCCGAGTAGTTGGGATTACAGGTGCCCGCCACCACACCCAGTTAATTTCTGTATTTTTAGTAGAGATGGGATTTCACCGTGTTGGTCAGGCTGGTCTTGAACTTCTGGCATCAGGTGATCCGCCCGACTTGGCCTCCCAAAGTGCTGGGATTACAGGAGTGAGCCACTGTGCACAGCCCACACCTGGCCAATTTTTAAAGATCAAGCGGGCCAGGCGTGGTGGCTCACACCTGTAATCCCAGAACTTTGGGAAGCCAAGGCAGGCAGATCACCTGAGGTTGGGAGTTCGAGACCAGCCTGGCCAACATGGAGAAACCCCGTCTCTACTGAAAATACAAAATTAGCCGGGCATGGTGGTGCATGCCTGTAATCCCAGCTACTCAGGAGGCTGAGACAAGAGAATCGCTTGAACTCGGGAGGCGGAGGTTGCGGTGAGCTGAGATTGCGCCACTGCACTCCAGCCTGGGCAATAAGAACAAAGCTCCATCTCAAAAAAAAAAAAAAAAATCAAGCCTATGAGAAGTGAAACTCTACCCCTCTTCCACTGAGGTAATTTTAATTCTATATGAATAAGATTCAACATCTAATAAGAATGTCCTTCCTTAAGATACCTAGTTTTTATATTTTCACATCACCTAAAGTGACATGTAAGCAGGCTGAAAATAACTATATAAACTGATAAAGAAAAAAAGTCTTTTTGAGAAATCAAGTAAGTTCAAATCACTTAATGAGACCCATTAAGTTCTAGGAAAACTATAGAAATTGGTCTGAATACAATGCAAAATGAATTTGGATTAGTCATGGGAGATTTAGAGTCAATCTCTAGTCCAAAGACACCAAGAAACCATGTGGTTCCAGGGTCAGCTAAGATGTTTATATCTATTTCACTTCATGTCAGGAATACTATTAGTTGGACATGGGTATGTAAAGCTCATGGACATGCAAAGCTTGTCCTAAGTCCAGCCCAGGAAAAATACACCTAACTAATGTCCTGGAATAGCTCCCAAATGCAACCAGGGTCCTGAGGATCTTTCAGGCTAATCCAAGACAGGCAATTTGGGTTTAGATCTAAACTCTTAGCATAAGCGCAAATCTAAAATTACCTTGGGAAAAAGCATTAGGTTCTATTGGTGCTGTTTTCCTTAAGGAATTTATCTCATACTTCTGTTTTAATTATTCTAAAATAAATTTAGACAGATGGCAATTTTCTAGTATATTTTGAAAGTGATTTTGAAATCTAAAATTTATAGTAATTCACTTTTCAAAATTTACTTCTTAGTAAATGGACCCAAAAGTGACCATAAGAAAAGCAAATGTAAAAATTATATTAAATGTCAAATAACAGGGAGATGATAACCTATATCCAAAATCGGGCCAGGTGTGGTGGGTCACAACTATAATCCCAGCACTTTGGGAGGCCGAGGCAGGATGATCACCTGAGGTCAGGAAAGCGAGACCAGACTGGCCAACATGGTGAGACCCTGTTGCTACTAAAAATACAAAAATCAGCCAGGCGTGGTAGTGGGCGCCTGTAATCCCAGCTACTCAGGAGGCTGAGGTGGGAAAACTGCTTGAATCTGGGAGGTGGAGGTTGCAGTAAGCCAAGATCGTGCCACTGTACTCCAGCCTGTGCGACAGAGGCAGACTGCTAGACTCTGTCTCCCCCCAAAAAAAAAAAACAACCAAACAAAAAACCAAAAACCAGTCACCTCATTATTACATGTAATTCTAACTACATCAGCCAAAATGAACAGGGCAGTGCAATAAAAATAATACTTTAGGCCGGGCACGGTGGCTCATGCCTGTAATGCCAGCACTTTGAGAGGCTGAGGCAGGTGGATCATCTGAGGTCAGGAGTTCGAGACTAGCCTGGCCAACATGGTGAAACCCTGTCTCTACTGAAAATACAAAAATTAGCTGGGCGTGATGGCAGGCACCTGTAATCCCAACTACTCTGGAGGCTGAGGCAGGAGAATGGCTTGAACCCGGGAGGCGGAGATTGCAGTGAGCCGAGATCATGCAACTGCACTCCAGCCTGGGCAACATAGCGACACTCTGTCTCAAAACAAAACAAACCAACAAAAAACTCCATTGGTCTTCTGAGATTGAAGCTAGGGTTGAATTTCTACAGTTCTGAGATTAACTCATTTGAGATTCAGGATATAAATGTGTATATATGTATGGTATAAAAAAAAAGAGTGACAATCTTATACATAGAAAATATATATGAGCCAAGCAAGCATGGTGGCCTGTGCCTGTAATCCCACCTACTCAAGAGGCTGAGGCAGGAAGATTGCTTGAGCCCAGGAGTTTAAGACCAGCCTGGGCAACATAGCAAGACCCCGACTCAAAACAAAACAAAACAAAACAAAAAACCCAACAATAAAAATATATACGAATCACCAGACAGGAGAATTTTTCTTGAAAAGATTCTGAGCAATTATGATAAACTGTGCATAAACTACTCTCATATAATATTTTCATAGTACTTTAAATTTCATAAGATATTGCCTAGATCATTTTTACAAACCCCATTTCATAGCTCCTTTGTATTTTAATTGGGTACTATTATAATTTGATTATTATTATTCTTATTTTTTTTAGAGACAGAGTCTTGCTCTGTCACCCAAGCTAGAGTGCAGTGGTGCAATCATAGCTCACTGCAGCCTCCAACTCCTAGGCTCAAGCAATCCCTCCACCTCAGACTCCCAAGTAGCTGAGACTACAGGCATGCAGCACCACACCAGCTAATTAAAACAATTTTTTTTTTGCACAGACAGGGTCTCACTATGTTGCCCAGGCTGGTCTTGAACTCCTGGGCTCAGGAGATCTTCCTGACTAGGCCTCCCAAAGTGCTGGGATTACAGATATGAGCCAAGTGTGCCCAGTCAGAGTACTATTACTAATGCAAATTCACAAATGAGGTCAAACACAATCAAGAAGTCATAAATAGGACTTCAGGATTTTGAAAGTTGTGCACAGCACAGTACAGCCTACTGACATGTTCTACACACTCTCAAATAAAGTTGGGGAAACTGAGTCTGCAATAACATTATCTGACAAAATAAAAGGAGAAAACCTAGGATCAGTAGTTAAGTATAGAGAAGAGAAAGCTAATTCTAAGTGTAGCTGCAAATAGCTTCCTTAAACTATAAAGACATAAAAGCAGTTCTCATACTTGGGGCGCTCTACAAATGGACCAAATAAATAATCTGCCAATAAGCCATATGCATCTTTTATATCTTTAATTTTCATAATTCACAAATATTTCATTACAGCATTAATCAGATCATTTCCTTTATTCTGTTCTGTAATTGTATCATGTACATCTTTCTAAAGAAATAGAAAAGGATCTCAATATTTTCCATTTCTTTCACAGTTTCTTAGTTCTATTAATGCCTAGTACTAAGTTTGACCAAAATTAGTGTCTTAATTAATACTTCAGGTAAAGCAGCCTCACTATTTTTCAGTCACCCCATGTTTCAAACTAGCCACTAGTGAGAAACAATGAACTGGGCCGGGCGCGGTGGCTCACGCCTGTAATCCCAGCACTTTGGGAGGCCGAGGCGGGCGGATCACAAGGTCAGGAGATCGAGACCATGGTGAAACCCCGTCTCTACTAAAAATAGAAAAAATTAGCTGGGTGCAGTGGCGGGCGCCTGTAGTCCCAGCTACTCGGGAGGCTGAGGCAGGAGAATGGCGTGAACCCGGGAGGCGGAGCTTGCAGTGAGCTGAGATTGCGCCACTGCACTCCAGCCTGGGCGACAGAGCGAGACTCCGTCTCAAAAAAAAAAAAAAAAAAAAAAAAACAATGAACTGCAAACCAACTACCATTTGCATTTTAACTTATAAATTATCCATTTACTTTTCTCTCATTCAAGGATTGTAATGTTACTAAGACAATAAAAACTTTGCAAAATTTAACATCCATTCCGAATAGCCTTTCTTTCAAATGAAAAGAATGTGGTACATGAAATTTCTATGTCTCATTTTTGTTTGTTGACAAAGACAAATAATTGAGCAGAGATATACACAGTAGAATAATCTATTGGTACCTAATACAGCCTGGCCTATTAAGGAGTTCAGTTTTAGCCATTCAAATTCCACCATAGACCTCTCTTGTCTAAAGCAGCTTCAAATAATACTTTATAGAAGTGTTGAAAATTATAGGCTGGGCGCGGTGGCGCACACCTGTAATCCCAGCACTTTGGGAGGCAGAGGCGGGCAGATCACCTGAGGTCAGGAGTTCGAGACCAGCCTGACCGACATGGAGAAACCCCATCTCTACTAAAAATCAAAATTAGCCAGGCGTGGTGGTGCATGCCTATAATTCCAGCTACTCGGGAGGCTGCAGCAGGAGAATCACTTGAACCCATGAGGTGGAGATTGTGGTGAGCTGAGATTGTGCTATTGCATTCCAGCCCGGGTGACAGAGTGAGACCCCGTCTCAAAAAGAAAGAAAGAAAAAAAAAGAAGTCCAAGAAGGCAGAATGGAGGCACCCAGCCTCTGCTGCCCTGTTACCCAAGCCCAGATTAGACTGGAGTCAGGAGGGACTTCCTGTTGTGGGAAAAAGGTAAGCAGAAGAGCCTCATCAGCCCTCACTGCCACTGCAAACACCTACAATCCTTACTACAAGAGTACCCACAGTACTCGCAAGCCTGGAGCCTAGTTTGGAGAGCTGCCAAAACTTCACCAGCTGCTTTGCTCCAGGTTAGGAGAACAAGGTGAGCATGCCCGCCCACCCTTGTGAGCCAAGCTGCCACAGCTTAGTGCCACCCAAAGGCCAGAGCCACTTCTGAAGTATACTCTGTTCTGGGGGCCAGAAGCCACTGCACCTCTCTAGCCCTTGGGCTCCATCTTCATTCCACCAAGATCACACAGGTGGCTGGTGTCTACAATGTCATGACCCTGACTGCTTGGAGCCTGGGCTCAGGATCAGCTGTGATTCGAGTGCTGCACAACAGGAAAACTAACCCCTGCCATGCACACTTCCAGGTAGAAAAGCAGTCTGGCAGTACCACACAGGGCAGACACACCCTTGAGCAGAAGCTTCCAAACCACTGAGGAGCTGACCCACCCTCGGGTCAGTGTACGTGCCAGCACTCAGGGCCAGCTGGCTCAGGCCAGCTCCTGGCAGATACACCCCCAGGCCAGCTGAGCGGCTGCACACCTGTGCCTTGAACCTGAGAAAAACAGCCTGCTGAGCCTGCCCCTGGCAGGTATGCCTCCCAGACCAGCCCCGCAGCCATGAGCCCATGCTCCTGGTTAGAGTGACAGCACTGTGGCCCCAACCCCAGTGAGCCAGACTTGAAACTAGCTGACCCACTTGTGTGTACATGCAGACCCTGACCTAAGAAGCAGCCTGGTGAGACCACACTCAGAAAAACCATGCCAACACTGCCACAAACTCTCTCACCTTAGGCCACAGAGACACTTGCAAATATCACCAGTATGGGTTGCAGCTGAAGAAATTGCATGAAGACTACACTATTGCATCCACCTAGCATCAAAGCCAAGGCACCCCACCTAATTGCTACCCCAAGACCCAAGTCTTTCCCTATGAAACCTACTCCATAAAACTGGGAGAGTCAACTGTTCCACCAGATGCATAGAAATCAACATAGGGACACATCAAACATGAAAAAGCAAGGAAATATGACACCTTCCAAGGAATGATAATTCTCCAGTAAAAGACCCCAATCATAAGGAAATATACAAAATCCCAGAAAAAAATCTAAATAATAATTTTAAAGAAACTCAGTGACATACAAGAGAATAAAGACAATTCAATGAAATCAGAAAACAAGTCATGATTTCAATGAGAAATTCAACACAAATAGATATCATAAAAAAGGACCAAACAAATCTTAGCATTAAAGAATTAAATGGGCCAGGTGTGGTAGCTCACGCCTGTAATCCCAGCACTTTGGGAGTCTGAAGTGGGCAGATCACTTGAGGTCAGGAGTTCGAGACCAGTCTGGCCAACATGGTGAAACCCCATCTCTACTAAAAACATAAAAAATTAGCCAGGTGTGTTGGCATGTGCCTGTAATCCCAGCTACTCAGGAGGCTGAGGCAGGAAAATTGCTTGAACCAGGAGGCAGAGGTTCCAATGAGCTGAGATCATGCCACTGCACTCCAGCCTGGGTGACAGAGCGAGACCCAGTCTCAAAAAAAAAAAAAAAAAAAAAAAAAAGAATTCAGTGAATGAAATAAAATATAAAATTGAGAGCTTCAACAACAGACTAGACCAGGCAGAATTTCTGAACTTGAAGACAGGTCTTTTGAATAACAAAAATAAAATGTTTTAATGAAGAAAACCTATAGGATCTACTAGATTTTCTGTATTTTATTTGTTTGCTTAACAAATAAAATAGGAATAAATTTAACCAAAGAAGTGAAAGATCTCTACAAGTAAAACCAGAAGACACTGATGAAAGAAATTGAAGAAAATATACAATAAAATGGGAAGATATCATGCTCTTGTATTGGAAGAATTAATATTGCTAAATTAATAGTGTTTAAATGTCTATAGTACCTGAAGTGCTACAGATTCAATGCAATCCCTATCAAAATACCAATGATATTTTTTGCAGAAATAGAAAAACAATCTGACCCCAAATAGCTAAAGCAAGCCTAAGCAAAAATACAAAAGAAAACAAAACAAAAGCTGGAGGTATAACACTACCTAATTTCAAATTATACTACAAAGCTATAGTAACCAAAACAGCATGGTACTGGCATAAAAACAGACACATAGACCAATAGAACAGAACACAGAATCCAGAAATAGATCCATTTATCTACAGCCAACTGAGTTTTGACAAAGGCATCACAGCATTCACTGGGGAAAGAACAGTCTCTTCAATAAATGATGCTGGGGAAACTGGATATCCACATGCAGAACAATGAAACTAAGACTCCCATCTCTCACCTTATATAAAAATCAGCTCAAAATGGATTAAAGACCTAAATGCAAGGCCCGAAACTACAAAACTAGTAGAAGAAAACACAGGGTAGGCTGGGTGCAGTGGCTCACACCTGTAATCCCAACACTTTGGGAGGCCGAGGTGGGTGGATCACGAGGTCAGGAGATGGAGACCATCCTGGCTAACACAGTGAAACCCTGTCTCTACTAAAAATACAAAACATTAGCCAGCTGTGGTGGCGGGCGCCTGTAGTCCCAGCTACGTGGGAGGTTGAGGCAGGAGAATGACATGAACCCAGGAGGTGGGGCTTGCAGTGAGCTGAGACCGCATCACCGCACTCCAGCCTAGGCGACAGTGCAAGACTCCATCTCGGAAAAAAGAAAAAAAAGAAAACATAGGGTAAATGTTTCAGAACACTGATCTAGGAAAATACTTTATGAGTAAGACCTCAAAAGCACAGGCAACAAAAACAAAAATAAATGGGATTATATCAAACTAAAAACCATCTTCACAGCAAAGGAAACAGTCAATAGAGTGAAAAGATAACCTACAGAATGGAAGAAAATATCTACAAACTATTCGTCTAACAGGGGATTAATATCCAGAATATATAAGAAACGCAAACATCTCAACAGCCAAAAAATAAAAAGAAAAGAAAAACATCTCATTAGAAAACGGGCAAATGGCCTAAGCAGACATTTCTCAAAATAAGATATATACAAATGGCCAACAAATATATGAAAAAATGCTCAATATCACTAGTCATCAGAGAAACGCAAATAAAAACCGCAATGAGATATTATATCACCCCAGTAAAAATGGCTATCAACAAAAAGACAAAAAATAACAAATGCTGGCAAGGATGCAGAGAAAAGGGAACTCTCAAATACAGCGTTGGTGGGTATGGTTTGGCTGTGTCCCCACCCAAATCTCATCTTGAATTCCCACATGTTGTGGGACGGACCCAGTGGGAGGTAACTGAATCATGGGGGCAGTTCTTTCTCATGCTGTTCTCATGATAGTGAGTAAGTCTCACGAGATCTGATGGTTATTATAAGGGGGAGTTTTCCTGCACAAGCTCTCTTTGCTTGCTGCCATCCATGTAAGATGTGACTTGCTCCTCCTTGCCTTCCACCATGATTGTGAGGCCTCCCCAGCCATGTGGAACTGTAAGTCCAATTAAATCTCTTTCTTTTGTAAATTGCCTAGTCTTGGGTATGTCTTTATCAGCAGTACGAAAACAGACTAATACAGTAGGACTGTAAAATAGTACAGTTACTATGGAGAAAAGTATGTAGGTTCCTCAAAAAACTACAAATAGAACTACCATACAATTCAGCAATCCCACTACTGGGAAGATCAGTATATCGAAGAGATATCTGCACATTCATGTTTACTGCATCACTGTTCACAATAGCCAAGATATGGAATCAACTCAAGTGTACGACAACAGATGAGTGGATAAAGAAAATGTGGTGCCGGGCGCGGTGGCTCAAGCCTATAATCCCAGCACTTTGGGAGGCCGAGACGGGTGGATCACGAGGTCAGGAGATCGAGACCATCCTGGCTAACACAGTGAAACCCCGTCTCTACTAAAAAATACGAAAAACTAGCTGGGTGAGGTGGCGGGCGCCTGTAGTCCCAGCTACTCGGGAGGCTGAGGCAGGAGAATGGCATAAACCTGGGAGGCCGAGCTTGCGGTGAGCCGAGATCGTGCCACTGCACTCCAGCCTGGGTGACAGAGCGAGACTCCGTCTCAAAAAAAAAAAGAAAATGTGGTATATCAGCCAGGCATGGTGGTTCATGCCTGTAATCCCAGAATTTTGAAAGGCCAAGGCAGGTGGATCACCTGAGGTCAGGAGTTCGAGACCAGCCTGGCCAACATGGCGAAACCTCATCTCTACAAAAAATACAAAAATTAGCCAGGCATGGTGGCGTGAGCCTGTAGTCCCTGCTACTTAGGAGGCTGAGGCAGGAGAACTGCTTGAACCCAGGAGGCGGTGGTTGCACTGAGCCAAGATCACCACCACTGTACTCCAGCCTGGGCAACAGAGCAAGACTCTGTCTCAAAAAAAAAAAAAAGAAAATGTGGTATATATAAACAATGGAATGCTATTCAGCCATAAAAAATAAATCCTGTCATTCATGGCAACATGGATGGAACTGGAGGCTGTTACATTAAATGAAATAAGCCAGGCAAAGAAAGACAAATACCACATGTTCTCACTAATATATGAGGAAGTTAAAAAGAAAAGTTGATTTTATGTAAGTAAAAAGTAGAAGAGAGGTTATTAGAGGTTGGGAAGAGTAGCAGAAATGGGGAGATAGGGAAAGATTTGTTAAAGGATACAAAATTACAGCTAGATAGAAGGAATAACTTCTAGTGTTCCATAGCACTGTAGGATGATTATAGTTAACAATAATATATATTTTCTTTCTGTTTTTTTTGTTTTGTTTTGTTTTTTCTGTTTTGAGACAGAGTCTCACTCTGTCACCCAGGCTGGAGTGCACAGCATGATCTTTGCTCACTGCAACCTCCACCTCCTGGGTTCAAGCGATTCTCCTGCCTCAGCCTCCTGAGTAGCTGGGATTACAGGCATGCCCCACCACACCCTGCTAATTTTTGTATTTTTAGTAGACACGGGGTTTCACCATGTCAGCCAGGTTGGTCTCGAACTCCTGACCTCAGTGCTAGGATTACAGGATTACAGGCGTGAGTCACTGTGCCTGGCCCAATAATATATATTTTCAAATAGATAGAAGAAAGGATATTGAATGCTCCCAACACAAAGAAATGACAAATGTTTGAGATGATGTAGATGCCAGTTACACTGATCTGGTCACTACACATTTCATGTGTCAAAACATCACTATATACCTCATACATATGTATGATTGTTATGTGCCAATTATAATGTTTTTAAGAGGCTATATATGGTATCTCCCACTTTGGCCAATGTGGATTGAGGTGAGGGTGGATAGGGAAGAGTGCGGAAGGCAGCAGTCTTTGCTACAGAGGTGGGCAAATCTAAAAACCTAAAGCCTCAAAAGTGAATGAAAAGTAAAAGCTGCTTTTTTCCTTCCCTTGTCATGCCACTCTCCAGACAAGTCACTCATTATTTATAGTTTAATGTGTCTTTAAGGGGGTTTGCAATTATAAAAATTTTGTAGGAGTACTAAAAATTGTAAGCAAGCCACAACTCATACCCAAAGAATAGAAGCCCAGAAAAGATGGACTAAAACAAAAACATTTCTTGGCAGGCCTGTAATTACATATTATATACATGGCTAAAGGATTAAACAGTTTTCTAGCCCCTTCATGCAGTATTGAAAGACACCTCAGGGATTCTGTTCCAAGATGGCCGAATAGGAACAGCTCTGGTCTGCAGTTCCCAGCGTGACTGACGCAGAAGACAGGTGATTTCTGCATTTCCAACTGAGGTACCTGGTTCATCTCACTGGGACTGGTTGGACAGTGGGTGCAGCCCACAGAGGGCAAGCCAAAGCAGGGCAGGGCATCGCCTCACCCGGGAAGCACAAGGGGTTGGGGGATTTCCCTTCCCTAGCCAGGTACAGATGGTACCTGGAAAAATGAGATGCTCCTGCCCAAATACTGCACTTTTCCAAAGGTCTTAGGAAATGGCACACCAGGAGATTATATCCTGCACATGGCTCCACGGGAACCACACCCACCTAGCCTTGCTCACTGCTGGCACAGCAGTCTGAGATCGACCTGCAAGGCAGCAGCCTGGCAGGGGGAGGGGCATCCATCATTGCTGAGGCTTGAGTGGGTAAATAAAGCAGCCAGCAGCCAGGGAAGCTCGAACTGGGAAGAGCCCTCCACAGCGCAGCAAGGCCTGTTGCCTCTGTAGACTCCACCTCTGGGGGCAGGGCATAGCTGAACAAAAGGCAGCAGAAACTTCTGCAGACTTAAACGTCCCTGTCTGACAGCTCTGAAGAGAGCAGTGGCTCTCCCAGCATGGTGTTTGAGCTCGGAGAATAGACAGACTGCCTTCTCAAGTGGGTCCCTGACCCCTGTGTAGCCTAACTGGAAGACATCTTCCAGTAGGGGCTGACTGACACTGCATACAGGCAGGTGCCTCTCTGGGACGAAGCTTCCAGAGGAAGGATCAGGCAGCAATATTTGCTGTTCTGCAATATTTGCTGTTCTGCAGCCTCTGCTGGTGATACCCAGGAAAACAGGGTCTGGAGTGGACCTCCAGCAAACTCCAACAGACCTGCAGCTGAGTGACCTGACTCTTAGAAGGAAAACTAACAAACAGAAAGGAATAGTATCAACATCAACAAAAAGGACATCCACACCAAAACCCCATCTGTAGGTCACCATCATCAAAGACCAAAGGTAGATAAAACCACAAAGATGGAGAGAAACCAGAGCAGAAAAGCTGAAAATTCTAAAAACCAGAGCACCTCTTCTTCTCCAAAGGATCACAGCTCCTCACCAGCAATGGAACAAAGCTGGACGGAGAATGACTTTGACGAGCTGACAGAAGTAGGCTTCAGTAGGTCAGTAATAACAAACTTCTCTGAGCTAAGGAGCATGTTCGAACCCATTGCAAGGAAGCTAAAAACCTTGAAAAAAGATTAGACGAATGGCTAACAAGGATAAACAGTATAGAGAAGATCTTAAATGACCTGATGGAGCTGAAAACCATGGCACAAGAACTACGTGATGTATGCACAAGCTTCAATAGCCGATTCGATTAAGTAGAAGAAAGGGTATCAGTGATTGAAGATCAAATTAATGAAATAAAGTGAGAAGTTTAGAGAAAAAAGAACAAAAAGAAATGAACAAAGCCTTCAAGAAATATGGGACTATGCGAAAAGACCAAATCTACATTTGATTAATGTACCTGAAAGTGACAGGGAGAATGGAACCAAGCTGGAAAACACTCTTCAGGATATTATCCAGGAGAACTTCCCCAACTTAGCAGGACAGGCCAACATTCAAATTCAGGAAACACAGAGAACACCACAAAGATACTCCTCAAGAAGAGCAACCCCAAGGCACATAATTGTCAGATTCACCAAGGTTGAAATGAAGGAAAAAATGTTAAGGGCAGCCAGAGAGAAAGTTCGGGTTACTCACAAAGGGAAGGCCATCAAACTAACACGGATCTCTCAGCAGAAAGCCAGAAGAGCGTGGGGGCCAATATTCAACATTCTTAAAGAAAAGAATTTTCAATCCAGAATTTCATATCCAGCCAAACTAAGTTTCGTAAGTGGAAGAGAAATAAAATCCTTTACAGACAAGCAAATGCTGAGAGATTTTGTCACCACCAGGCCTGCCTTACAAGAGCTCCTAAGGGAAGCACTAAACATGGAAAGGAACAACCGGTACCTGCCACTGCAAAAACATGCCAAGTTGTAAAGACTATTGATGCTAGAAAGAAACTGTATCAACTAATGGGCAAAATAACCAGCTAACATCATAATGACAGGATCAAATTCACACACAGCAATATTAACCTTAAGTGTAAATGGGCTAAATGCATCAAGTAAAAGACACAGACTGGCAAATTGAATAGAGTCAAGATCCATTAGTGTGCTGTATTCAGGAAACCCATCCCACATGGAGAGACACACACAGGCTCAAAATAAAGGGATGGAGAAAGATCTACCAACCAAAACGAAAGCAAAACAAAAAAACAAAAAACAAAAAGGCAGGGGTTGCAATCCTAGTGTCTGATAAAACAGACTTTAAACCAACAAAGATCAAAAGAGACAAAGAAGACCATTACACAATGGTAAAGGGATCAATTCAACAAGAAGAGCTAACTATCCTAAATATACATGCACCCAATACAGGAGCACCCAGATTCATAAAGCAAGTCCTTAGAGACCTACAAAGAGACTTAGACGCCCACACAGTAATAATGGGTGACTTTAGAACCCATTCAATCTGTCTCATTGATCTGTCAATATTAGACAGATCAATGAGACAGAAGGTTAACAAGGACATCCAGGACTTCAACTCAGCTCTGCACCAAGCAGACCTAATAGACATCTACAGAACTTTCCACCCCAAATCAATAGAATACACATTCTTCTCAGCACTACATCACACTTATTCCAAAATTGACCACATAGTTGGAAGTAGAGCACTCCTCAGCAAATGTAAAAGAACAGAAATCACAACAAACTGTCTCTCAGACCACAGTGCAATCAAGTTAGAACTCAGGATTAAGAAACTCACTCAAGACCACACAACTACATGGAAACTGAACAACCTGCTCCTGAATGACTACTGGGTACATAATGAAATGAAGGCAGAAATAAAGATGTTCTTTGAAACCAATGAGAACAAAGACACAACGTACCAGAATCTCTGGGACACATTTGAAGCAGTGTGTAGAGGGAAATTTATAGCACTAAATGCCCACAAGATAAAGCAGGAAAGATCTAAAATCGACACTCTAACATCACAATTAAAAGAACTAAAGAAGCGGCTGGGCGCGGTGGCTCACGACTGTAATCCCAGCACTCTGGGAGGCCGATACAGGTGGATCACAAGGTCAGCAGATCGAGACCATCCTGGCTAACACGGTGAAACCCCGTCTTTACTAAAAATATTTTAAAAATTAGCCGGGCATAATGGCGGGCGCCAGTAGTCCCAGCTACTTGGGAGGCTGAGGCAGGAGAATGGCATGAACCCAGGAAGCGGAGCTTGCAATGAGCCAAGATCATGACACGGCACTCCAGCCTGGGCAACTCAGAGAGACTCTGTCTCAAAAAAAAACCAAAACAAATAAACAAACAAAAAACAACAACAATAAAAAGCTAGAGAAGCAAGAGCAAGCAAATTCAAAAGCTAGCAGAAGGCAAGAAATCATTAAGATCAGAGCAGAACTGAAGGAGATGGAGACACAAAAAACCCTCCAAAAAAAATCAATGAATCCAGGAGCTGGTTTTTTGAAAAGATCAACAAAATTCATAGACTGCTAGCAAGACTAACAAAAAAGAAAGGAGAGAAGAATCAAATAGACGCAATAAAAAATGATAAAGGTGGTATCACCACCAATCCCACAGAAATAGAAGCTACCATCAGAGAATATTATAAACACCTCTGTGCAAATAAACTAGAAAATCTAGAAGAAATGGATAAATTCCTGGACACATACACCCTCCCAAGACTAAACCAGGAATAAGTTGAATCTCTGAATAGGTCAATAACAGGTTCTGAAATTGAGGCAATAATTAATAGCCTACCAACCAAAAAAAGTCCAGGACTAGACAGATTCACAGCCGAATTCTACCAGTGGTACAAAGAGAAGCTGGTACCATTCCTTCTGAAACTATTCCAATCAATAGAAAAGAGGGAATCCTCCCTAACTCATTTTATGAGACCAACATCATCCTGATACCAAAGCCTGGCAGAGATACAACAAAAAAAGAGAATTTTAGACCAATATCCCTGATGAACATCGATGCAAAAATCCTCAGTAAAATACTGGCAAACTAAATCCAGCAGCACATCAAAAAGCTTATCCATCACGATCAAGTCGGCTTCATCCCTGGGATGCAAGGCTGGTTCAACATACACAAATCAATAAACATAACTCATCACATAAACAGAACCAACGACAAAAACCACACGATTATCTCAATAGATGCAGAAAAGGCCTTCGATAAAATTCAACAGCCCTTCATGCTAAAAACTCTCAATAAACTAGGTATTGATGGGACATATCTCAAAATAATAAGAGCTATTTATGACAAACCCACAGCCAATATCATACTGAATGGGCAAAAACTGGAACCATTCCCTTTGAAAACTGGCACAAGACACGGATGCCCTCTCTCACCACTCCTATTCAATATAGTGTTGGAAGTTCTAGCCAGGGCAATCAGGCAAGAGAAAGAAATAAAAGGTATTCTATCAGGAAAAGAGGAAGTCAAACTGTCCCTGTTTGCAGATGACATGATTGTATATTTAGAAAACCCCATCGTCTCAGCCCAAAATCTCCTTAAGCTGATAAGCAACTCCAGCAAAGTCTCAGGATACAAAATCAATGTGCAGAAATCACAAGCATTCCTATACACCAGTAACAAACAGAGAACCAAATCATGAGTGAACTCCCATTCACAACTGCTACGAAGAGAGTAAAATACCTAGGAATCCAACTTACAAGGGATGTGAAGGACCTCTTCAAGGAGAAATACAAACCACTGCTCAACGAAATAAAAGAGGACACAAACAAATGGAAGAACATTCCATGCTCATGGATAGGAAGAATTAATATCGTGAAAATGGCCATACTGCCCAAGTAATTTATAGATTCAATGCCATCCCCATCAAGCTACCAATGACTTTCTTCACAGAATTGGAAAAAATTACTTTAAAGTTCATATGGAACAAAAAAAGAGCCTGCATTGCCAAGACAATCCTAAGCAAAAAGAACACAGCTTGAGGCATCACGCTACCTAACTTCAAACTATACTACAAGGCTACAGTAAACAAAACAGCATAGTACTGGTACCAAAACAGAGATATAGACCAATGGAACAGAACAGAGCCCTCAGAAATAATACCACACATCTACAACCATCTGATCTTTGACAAACCTGACAAAGACAAGAAATGGGGAAAGGATTTCCTGTTTAATAAATGGTGCTGGGAAAACTGGCTAGCCATAAGTAGAAAGCTGAAACTGGATCCCTATCTTATCACCTTCTACAAAAATTAATTCAAGATGGATTAAAGACTTAAATGTTAGACCTAAAACCATAAAAACCCTAGAAGAAAACCTAGGCAATACCATTCAGGACATAGACATGGGCAAGGACTTCATGACTAAAACACCAAAAACAATGACAACAAAAGCCAAAATTGACAAATGAGATCTAATTAAACAAAAGAGCTTCTGCACAGCAAAAGAAACTACCATCAGAGTGAACAGGCAACCTACAGAATGGGAGATAATTTTTGCAATCTACCCATCTGACAAAGGGCTAATATCCAGAATCTACAAAGAACTTAAACAAATTTACAAGAAGAAAACAAACAACCCCATCAAAAAATGGGCAAAGGATATGAACAGACACTTCTCAAAAGAAGACACTTATGCACCCACGAGACATGAAAAAATGCTCTTCATCACTGGTCATCAGAGAAATGCAAATCAAAACCACAATGAGATACCATCTCACACCAGTTAGAATGGTGATCATTAAAAAGTCAGGAAACAACAGATGTTGGAGAGGATGTGGAGAAATAGGAATGCTTTTACACTGTTGGTGGGAGTGTAAACTAGTTCAACCATTGTGGAAGATAGTATGGCGATTCCTCAAGGATCTAGAACTAGAAATACAATTTGACCCAGAGATCCCATTACTGGGTATATACCCAAAGAATTATAAATCATGCTACTATAAAGACACATGCACATGTATGTTTATTGTGGCACTATTCCCAATAGCAAAGATTTGGAACGAACCCAAATGTCCATCAATGATAGACTGGATTAAGAAAATGTGGTACATATACACCACAGAATACTATGCAGCCATAAAAAAGGATGAGTTCATGTCCTTTGCAGGGACATTGATGCAGCTGGAAACCATCATTCTGAGCAAACTATCACAAGGACACAAAACCATATACTGCATGTTCTCACTCTTAGGTGGGAAGTGAACAATGAGAACACTTGGACACAGGGTGGGGAACGTCACACACTGGGGCCTGTCAGGGGGTGGGGAGCTGGGGGAGGGATAGCAGAAATATCTAATGTAAATAACGAATTAATGGGTGCAGCAAACCAACATGGCACATGTATACATATGTAACAAACCTGCATGTCGTGCACATGTACCCTAGAACTTAAAGTATAAGAAAGAAAGAAAGAAAGAAAGAAAGAAAGAAAGAAAGAAAGAAAGAAAGAAAGAAAGAAAGAAAGAAAGACAGACAGACAGACAGACATCTTAGGGATAAATCCAGTCCAACTTCTACAACGTATAAATTTCTATCACAGCACCTGTAACATTTAAACTGTTTCTTTACTAGACTGAAGACCCTTGAAAGCAGTGAGGTGACTAACTGGGCTTTTTATTCTTGGTACTTAGCATAGTACCCGACTCATAGTAGACACGCAACAAATGTTGCACACATGAGTGTATCAACCATTGCATGCTGAGGTTCCTTCCACAAAAATCTCCCAAGTGATAGTCCAGACTGTACTCAAGCACTTCACAAACGGGCTTTCTTTCTTTACTTTCCAGGGCAGTCCATCCAATCTCTGATCCTTTCTAACTGTACCTAGGTTGAATTGTAATATCAAATATAATGTAATCTTGTAGAGATTGTAATGTAATCTCATAGAAAAAAAACTTTCCTATGATTATAACGACCAAATTTTCCAGATCAAAAATAGGAATTCATGGTCAGACAGAGGATATTTGGCCACTCCCCAGTCAATATACATACATTCAACCCTCCTGCAAAATCCATTTTAAGAAGTTAAACAGATGGTAACCAACCCAAAAAGTCTTCACCTTTTCACCTTATTAAAGCACACCTCTATTAATACATGTGTGGATCATTCCTGTGTCAACGGAGGCTCTGAATAACTCCATGAGCTTTCACACAGTCACTGTAGTTTATACAAGGGATCCAAATAAGCGAAACATGTGTCTCGCCAGGAAAGCCACATGGAAGTACTATTTCTTTTCTTTTTTGACATGGAGTCTCGCTCTGTTGCCCAGGCTGGAGTGTAGTGGCACGATCTCAGCTCACTGCAACCTCTGCCTCCCAGGTTTTTAAGCCATTCTCTGGCTCAGCCTCCACAGCAGCCGGGATTACAGGCGTGTGCCACCACACCTGGCTAGTTTTTTGTGTTTTTAGTAGAGACAAGGTTTCACCATCTTGGCCAGGCTGGTCTTGAACTCCTGACCTTGTGATCCACCCGCCTTGGCCTCCCAAAGTGCTGGAATTACAGGCATGAGCCACTGCGCCCAGCCTGAAGCATTGCTTAACCTTCCCAGGAAGATTTTTAATTACCATGGTTAAAAAAAAAAAAAAATTAGAAAATAAAGAAAAGTTGAGAAAATAAAGACATCCAAAATTCCACTCCTCAGTCCTAGGCAGATATGTCTGTGTCCTCATTCCTATAAAGAGCCCTATTACAATCATTTCAGGTTGTTTACGGTAACTGTTAAGATGTAAGTTTTCATTGCCAACCTGACAGGTTGGTGCCAACTTGTTATCCCTGAAGTATGGCGTAACGCCTGGAACTTAGCAGATACTTCACAGGTATGAAGATATAAACATAATTAAGAAAATATAACTAACTGTTAATTTAAATTTTATTAGTGCTGGTATTGGTAGTCCTGTAAATACAGTCAGAGGAATTCCCTCAATAGATGTTGGCTAACAGATTATTAAAAATTCTGCTACTCTTTTTCTTTTGGTCCTGCTCCTACTTTGTGCATTATTTTAAACCCCCTTTCCTCTTCTCGATCTCTAAGAAACAAGCCAATTAGGAAAGTCTTTCAGTATGTTGGCAATGCCTGGTGTAGGGACAGAAGACTGGTGTAAGGTGTAATCTCCTGGCACGAGGGATGGAACACCAAGTCTAGTCTACCAGCATCTGACTCTTCATGGATTCTTCCTTTCCTGAGGCTTAGTCACCTCAGTACAAAAAGCTAAAATAATATTCCCTCTGCTTGTTCCATGGAGTTGCAGTTGAGATCAAATTGGGAAGTATTCTGTAAAATATAAATGTAAGGTAATATGGTAGACAGCTCTAAAATGGTTCCCAATGACCCAGATGTGTCTTCTGGTATTCACGCCCTCATACAGACCCTCATACATTGTCCAGGGTTGGTCTGTGTGACTGACAGAATACGGCAGAAGCGATGGTATGCCCCTTCTGAGACAGAGCAGAGAAGACACTGTGGCTTCTCTCTTGGTGGGGATGCGTTCCCGCCACCTCTCTTCCCCATCTCTGTCTCCTCCTCACCTCACTCACTGGGAAAGCCAGATGGAGAGGCCCAAACGACGAGGAACTAGAGCCTCTGGCTAACAGCCAGTAAGGAACTGAGGCCTGCCAACAGTCATGGGAGTGAGCCTGGAAGCGGATCTTCCCTTTCCAGCCAAACTTTTAAGCTGATTTTAACCCTGGCTGAGAGCTTGACGACCTCCTCATGAGAGACCACGCATGAGCTAGAACCACTGAACTAAGCCACTCCTGCATTTCTAGCTCCAAGAAATTGTGTGAAATAATGTTTAACGATGCTGAATTTGGGCTAATTTGGTACATAGCAATAGCGATGGATAACATATGGGTGATATTACTAGGCCCAGCCACATTTATACTGTTTCTAAAGGTGGTATTAAAATGAAGCACTGGCTGGGCACAGTGTCTCATGTCTATAATACCAAGACTTTGGGAGGCTGAGACAGGAGAATCTCTGGATCCCAGCAGTTTGAGACCAGTCTGGGCAACACAGTGGGACCCTGTCTTACAAAAGATTAAAAAATTAGCCAGGTGTAGGAGCTCACACCTGTAATCCCAGCACTTTGGGAGGCCGATGTGGGAGGACCACTTGAACACAGGAATTTGAGACCAGTCTGGGCAACATGGCAAAACCTGTCTCTACAAAACAACAACAACAAAATGAGCTGGGTGTTGTGACTCATGCCTGTAGTCCTAGTGACTTGGGACGCTGGCATGGGAGGATCACTTGAGCACAGGAGCTTGAGGTTACAGTAAGGTATGATCGTTCCACTGTGGTACAGCCTGGGTGACTGAGGAAGACCTTGCCTCTAAAATAGAAACAAAAAACTTAGAAATAAGTACACAATTGATGCAGCTGACATTTCATTAGAGACTTTCAATTAATACAAAAAAATTAGCCAGGCGTAGTGGTGGGTGCCTGTAATCCCAGCTACTTGGGAGGCTAAGGCAGGAGAATCACTTGAACCCAGAGGTGGAGGTTGCAGTGAGCTGCGATCGCACCACTGCGCTCCAACTTGAGACTTCGTCTCAATAAATAAATAAATAAATAGAAAAATAATTCAAAGATATCTAAACATAAGGTCAAACATCACATACATGAATGCAAGCCTATCAACAACTTGTCAGAGAAAACACTGCAGTAGTGTAAGAGAACCATGAACACAATCTTTGTGAATAGGACGGCATCGAGAGAGGGCAAAAAATACCAGGAGAAATGGAGCAAAGGCTTTAGAAAGCCTCCATGAAGGAAGGCACACCAGAATGCTACTGGCAACATGCTAGAGCAAAAGTTAGTACACAGCATAACAGAGTTAAAGAAGAAAGTGAACCTGGGAAGGTGGAAAGAGGGGATGAATGGAAAGAGGAAAGGTGGGGTGGGAGAAAGGATGGAGCAGGGAGGGAGGGAGTTAGTAGTTACCTACCTCTCACCCACATGATAGCTTTGTACAATTTGGAAAAGAATGCCCTTCCAAAAGGAAACAGCCCTGTACCAAGATGCACAGTTTAGAAAGCAAAGTCTGGGGTGGATTTCAGTCCTAATTTGTTTCCTGGCTAGATTCCTTTATGCCGTGAACAACCTGCCTAACTATACAAAGCAGTCCTGGGAAAGAGGGACCTGCTAACTCACTCTGGTGAAGAAGCAGGCAGGCCTTTGTTTCCCTGTTTTGGAGCACAGGCAAATTTCTCAGAACTGTACACAAAATGAATTTTCACTAGTATCATTTCCCACTGTTTTGCACCTGATGTGGAACTGTGTTCTAACAGAAAACATTCCAGTTTGGGGAACAATGCTGTTACTGGTGAGCTGGGGGAAGGGGACTGCTAGATGATTATAGAATTTAAGGAAACCTGGTAGCTCCCGTCACATAAGGATAGATGTACCTGTGGGTGCCTAAGATTTGTGTTCACAGTTACTTATGTAGCCTGGGCGTTTTTCATGGCTTTGCTTGGCCGTCTCTGGCTTTTCTGGGGCTCCTCCTCACACAAGTCACCGGGGGCACCACTGCTTACTGGTAACAGGGTAACAGGCTTCTCCAGCTGCATGCCCAAAACTGAGAATACACAATAGTGGTTCCTCAAAAGTTTCCTTTGCAGAAGACCTGTATCATAAATGCTGCCTCTACCTGCTTGTTAAAATGAGGATTCCTGAGCACGCTCTTCCCCAGACCTACTAAAACAAAAGTTCTGGAAGTGAGGCCTGGAATTCTGCATTTTGAACAGTGGCCATCAGTGTTAGAAAACGATGGTTTAACAGGAATATGAAATATGAGAAATTCCTGGGTGGACTTTATGAAAGAGAAAGGGAACTAAAGACTCAGGCCTAGCAACAGTGTAGTGTAAAGAACAAACCATGACTGGTTAAATATATGCCTTCCTCAGTAAAGTATTGTAAAAATTGCTAGAAACTTTAAAAAATTGTAGCATCTATAAACACACATAGATAACTAGTGCTTGTAGTCTAATTAAAAATGTTATTCCAAAATTAGATGACAATGGTATTTCATGTATTATGTTTTATGTAATAAAAGAAGACCTCACTTTTTGAAAAATTTCTTATTGGAGGGTTGACTATAGAACTTAATACAAAATCACTCCCTGGGCCATTTGCAAAATTTAGGCCTCTACTGAAGAATCTTAGTTGATCAACTGTTAGTCCAAATCTTAATAGCACCTTGAGTGGATAACAGAGAATAATAACAGGAACAAATTTCTTACCGCTGTAAGGGGTCCTTCTGCCTGCGCCTCCATTAGACTTGTGGGCGTCGCTGCAATAAACTGACTAGCAGCTCCAGGCTGGAGTTCCAGCCTATCTGTATACTGTTCTGAAGCAGCAGTAGGAGGACCCTCTGCAGAAAGTGCTAAGACCACACCTGAGGTTTCCTTCTTTAAATGATCATTTTCTGCCCAAGGACCTAACTGGAGCTTTTCATCTTGAGGTGATGCCTCCAGGACTTGAAGTACTTCAGGCTCCTCATCAGAAGGACTTCCAGTTGTTTTATGTCCTGCGGCCTCATTTGTCCTAAAATCCTGAAGGTCCTGCTCCTTGTCCACAATCACCCATTCTTTGGAATCAATCTCTTGCTTGCAAGAGCTCAGGTTAACGGCTATAAATCCATTGCTGCCACCACCATCTGCCTGCTCAGGGGTGTTGGCAGAAGCAGGCTTGGAGACATCTGGAAGATATTCTTCATCATAGTGCCAGATATGGTCAGTACGGGACACAGCAGGAACACAAGCCTTATGCAGCAGAGCAGGGAGAATAGCTTCTTTTCCTGCACTGGTATCTTTCTGCATTTTCTCCAGGCTTAAGGAAATGGAAAGAAGTTACTCAATTGTCCTAAGGAAACATTTATTATATAATATATAAGCACCATACAGAACTAATATGGACACAAAGATGACAGAAAAAAAGATGGATAAAGCATAAGGAAAGTTTCACAGCATTGATAATGTTCTTCTCTACCTGCCACATCCTGCTTTGGAAGATGGAGTTCACGTCCTTCCTCAGCAAGGCCCTTTTTAGTTCCCTTCTTTTGTCAAACCAACTTTTTATTGAACTATGCTTTTATCCCTATTGTATGTTGATACTTATTCTCAATATGAGCCACAACTCAAAATGTGTAAACCAATGCCTCATCCATCCTTTTGATCATGTGAGCATGCAGACATGTGCTTACATAACATAGCTATGAATGATTACCATGTGAGGAAGAACACACATATGTGAAGGATTGTTTAAAATGGAAGCTAGATTGGAGTAGGCCAGAAGTGGCTGAATTGTCTTCGGACACAGTAATTACCATGTTAGTCAAATTCACAGTCCCTCTAACCTAATATTTCATTACCAATAGTAGCCACCAGAGACTATCACTGAAGGGTGTGACTACTGTTAAAGGAAATTAGGTCTTAATACTGTGAATACTATTAAAGCCTTCTATAACTCATAAATATATTCCACACTTTTTTCATTTCTGTCTTCTGTCATCAAATTTTGTTGTAGGGATAATGTGCCTCATAACTATGCACTACAATCTTCACCTATGTATAGATCTCTCAAGTTTCACCTTCCTTTCTCTCTAGGTAGACTGTGAACTCTCGAGGGCAAGCATGACATACTTATTGGTATCTATTTTCCTACAGTATTTTACTCCTAGAAGGTCTTCACTAAAGTGAATTGAACTGACTGTCCCTTGTATATAAATCACTTTTCCCTCTCCTTTATGTATTCCCCTCATCTCTGCCTAATACCACGTTTATCCTGCCCTCTCCAATACTACACTGTTGTGTGGAAGAGATTGCTTTCCAAACAAAGTTACTGTAAAAAATGCTCATTTAACTTGTTCCTAGTGTTAGGAAGTTATCAGCTCTTACTGCTCAGCTTCCAAAGCCAAAGGATATGCTATAGAATTTATAATAATTAAGAATCAGGGCAATAATAATTAAAAATAAGGATGAAAATTAGAGTTTAACAGAAGCAGTGTTACAAAAATGCAAGAATTTCTTATTTGAAAGACTTTATGTAACAGAAATATACAACAACAACAACAACAAAACAATAACAATGGTACCTTAGAAGCTTTAAAAAGAAAAATGAACTATTTTATACCAGGTCTCAAGGAACTTGTCAGTGTCTGGCTTTGGCTCCAGGGTCAGACGTTTTTCCAGCTCAAAGCTGTGGATGGAACGTAACTTTCGCACCAATGGAATATCTCTGTCTGGCTGAGTAATCTCTGAGCGGACACGAATTGGTGACCCAAGGCTTGGAGCATTGAGAAGACCATTTGCCTGGCCATGGCTGTTCTCCTCTTCAGTAGCAGCCTATCCAACATATAAAATAAACCCATGAAAAACATTCTAGGCAATACACATGACAGAATCATTGAAGCCTTTCAAAATAATATCAATAAATGATTAGATGTGTTTTCAGACGATTAGGATATTTTGGCTAGTTTACTTCATTACATTCTTATCTATTAACTCTCCATTAAATGTGTTTTCTTAATTTATACTCAGTTTCAGTATTATTTTAGGTTTTTTTAATACTTTTGGAACAAAGATAAACAATCTAAAAATGTTTAACAGACTTGGCTTTTTGAATTATGTCTGACTTGAGGCTTGTAGGACCCCATTCCACTAACCTAAAACTGAAACCTGGAAAGGATGTTCTCTTTGAGACATAAGTGGTCTCACAAGTTAAGAGAGACTGCCAAGCCTCAGTCGCTATACCTCTTTTCTCATTCCTCCTCTAAAAAACAAAAAACAACATATGTATACTTGTGCCAAAAAAGCCTGGGGGCGGAAATTAAGCCTCATATCAGGAGTGTGGTGACAGAGGGAAGTCTGGGACATCTACTCTGATTAGAGACTCTCAAGAGGATGCCCAATTGGCTCAAATTGGTGATATACTCAGGGTAGCAGTAGAAACACAAGCCAGCCTTCCCTGAAGGAAGGTTTCCCCAAACCCCAATTTAGGTCTCCAGAACTCCCATCAATTATTAATTAATTAGCCAAAAAAAAAAAAAAAAAAGAGAGAGAGAGAGAGAATCAATACAAGAGAAGGCATGCTATCATGACTGACACAACAGAAATAATAGTCAAAATTAAGAAAAACATTTAAAACTCCCAAAGATTTCAGATATTGAACTGGTTTCAATACAAAATATAGACCAGCTATTCCCAAATGTTTAAATAAATAAAGGTTATTACAACAAAGATCAACAAAGGGTTATTTGGAATTAAATGACAGATTAACTTAATATTTAATATTCAATTAACAAGTTAAACAGCAAGTTAGCAAAAAAAAAAAAAAAAAAAAAAACAAAAAAGTGAAAATTATTAATTAGTGAAGCGGAAGACACAGCCAAAGAAATTACCTAGAATAAAAAACAGCAAGATAGGCCAGGCATGGTGGCTCACATCTGTAACCCCAGCACTTTGGGAGGCCGAGGAGGATGGGTCACAAGGTCAGGAGTTCCAGACCAGCCTGGTCAACATAGTGAAACCCCGTCTCTACTAAAAATACAAAAAAACAAATTAGCTGGGTGTGGTGGCGCAGGCCTGTAATCCCAGCTACTCGGGAGCCTGAGGCAGGAGAATCACTTGAACCCAGGAGACGGAGGTTGCAGTGAGCCGAGATCGTGCCATTGCACTCCAGCCTGGGCAACAGACCAAGATTCCATCTCAAAAAAAGAAACAAAAAAAAAACCCAGCAAAAAGAAAATTATGAAAAAAGATATTAAGAGATATGATGGATACAATAAAAAGCCATAATATATGTCTAACTGGAGTCCTAGAAAGAAGAGGTAGTAACATTTAGATACAGAATGGTTGTTATTTCCCAGAACATATTTTTTATACAAAAATAGGAATAAAAATATTCAAGGGACACAAGATATCCCAAGCAAGATAAACAAAAAGAAATACATGCCTAGAAACATAGTTAAAATGCAGAACACCAAAGACAAGAACAAGAACTAAAAAGTAGCTGGAAAGGAAAGATGAAGGTAGGGAAAACAATCACTTAAAAAGAAAAAAACAATTAGAATGACAGTAAATTTCTGAATACCAATGACTGAAGCCAGAGGAAAAATAATCATCAATAGAAAACTTTATATTTGAGCTGGGCGTGGTGGCTCACGCCTGTCATCCCAGCACTTTGGGAGGCTGAGGTGGGTGAATCACTTGAGGTTTAGAGTTCAAGACCAGCCTGGCCAACATGGTGAACCCTGTCTCTAATAAAAATACACACAAAAAATTAGCCAGGTGTGATGGCGCATGCCTGTGGTCCTGGCTACTCGGGAGGTTGAAGCAGGAGAATTGCTTGAACCCAAGAGGTGGTGGGTGAAGTGAGCTGAGACTGCACCACTGCACTGCAGCCTGGGCAACAGAGCAAAACTCTGTCTTAAAAAAACAGAACAAAACAAAAAACAACTTTATTTTCAGCATAAACTGTCTTGAAAGAATGAAGCTAAAATAAGTACATTTATAGATAAATAAATACATTTATAGAAAGAATCCTCTACCAAAAGACCGGAAGTAAAGGAACTTCTGAAGGAAATATTTCTGGAAGAAAGATGAGCCAAGGACTTTCAGAAATGAAAGGAAATGGTAAACATCTTTGAAAGTCCATATAAACATTACTTGTATAAAAGAACAACATTAATAATCTAATTCAAGGCTAGGCCGGGTGGTTCACGCCTGTAATCCCAGCACTTTGTGAGGCCGAGGCAGGTGAATTACTTGAAGCCTGGAGTTTGAGACTAGCCTGGCCAATACGGTGAAACCCTGTCTCTACCAAAAATACAAAAAAATTAGCCGGGTGTGGTGGCACGTGCCTGTACTCCCAACTACTTGGGAGGATGAGGCAGGAGAATCACTTGACCCCAGGAGGTGGAGGTTGCAGTGAGCTGAGATTGCACCACTGCACTCCAGCCTAGGTGACAGAGCGAGACTCTGTCTCAAAAAATAAATAAAATAAATAATAACCTAATTCAAGTCATTCTTTTTTGTTGTTGTCTGTTTGAGAAAGACTCTCACTCTGTCACCTAGGCTGGAGTGCAGTGGCGCAATCTTGGCTCACTGCAGCTTCTCCTCCCAGGTTCAAGTGATCCTCCACCCTCAGCCTCCCAAGTACCTGGGACTACAGGCACATGCCACCATACCCAGCTTTTTCTTTTTTTCTTTTTTTTTGGTAGAGACAGGGTTTTGCCACGTTGCCCAGGCTGGTCTCGAACTCCTGGGCTCTAGTGTTCCTCCCACTTTGGCCTCCCAAAGTGCTGGGATTATGAGTGTGAGCCACTGTGCCAGGGCAAGTCTTTTTTTTTTTTTTTTTAAAGAAAGAATTCAAATCAGAAGAGTACTAAAATGTTGGGAGAAGAGTGAATGAAGTTAAAATGTTCTACAGTCCTTGGAATATCAGAAAGGTGGTTAAAATACTGCTTAATTTTAGACTTTTAAGTTAAAAATAATCGGGAAATTTCAAGGACAACTTCTAAGAGAACAGAATTAGAATGTTTAAATCCCCAATAAGTACAAAGAAAAAACAGAAGACGAAAAATAGCAACAAAATCTGTAACGAAAAGAAAGGCGGGAAAATGGCATTAAAAAACTGAATAGAAATTCAAAAGAGAAGAGAAACAAGTTCATATAAAAATAATTTGGCTGGGCATTGTGGCTTGTTACTGTAATCTTGCCACTTTGGGAGGCTGAGGTGGACAGACCACCTCAGGTCAGGAGTTTGAGATCAGTCTAGCCAACATGGCTAAACCCTCTCTACTAAAAATACAAAAATTAGCCAGGTGTGGTGGCATGTGCCTATAATTTCAGCTACTCGGGAGGCTGAGGCAGGAGAATCACTTGAACCAGGGAGGCAGAGGTTGCAGTGAGCAGAGATCGTGCCACTGCACTCCAGCCTGGGCGACAGAGGGAGACTCTGTCTCAAAAAATAAATACATAAATAAAATAATAATTCTAAATGTAAATCAATTAAGCTAATTAAAACATAAAGACATAAGATTGTCTACTTATATTCCATTTAACGAAAGTCACAACAGAATACAGATGAGAAAAAATAGAAAGATAAAGGCAGAAAAGACACCAGGCATGTACTACCGGAAAGAAAGTTGGCATAACTGTATTAACATCTGACAAAATAGGCTTTAATGCTAGAAAAAAAAATAGTAGGAACAGAATAGAAATAGTCACTACATAAAGAAAAACAAAACTTTTAATCACCTGGCAGGTGTAAAAACTCTAAACTTGTATGCACTTAATAAACTCATGGATGAAAAAAATCATTATGGAAAAATATTTAAAACAGAATGAGAATGAAAATACAACACACCAAAACTTCTGCAATACAGTAACAGAGATATTTATTACCTTCTTTCTGCTTATCTTAGCTAATTCTGCTGCTTCTTTTGCTAGTTTGTTGAGGTAGGATTTAGACTATTGATGTAAAACCTTATCTTTCCTAATGTAAGTATTTAGTGCTATACATTTCTCTCTCAGCACTGCTTTAGCTGCCTCCCAAACATTTTGATATGTTGTAGTTTCAATTTCATTCAATTCTATGTAAATTAAAAATTTTTTCCTTTAAGGCTTCCTCTCTGACCCATGGTTTATACAGAAATACGCTGTATAATTTCCAAGTGTTTAGAGATTTTCCTGCTGTCTTTATGTCATTGATTACTAGATTAACTCCATTATTTTCAGAGAACATAGTATGTGCGATTTCAATTATTTAAACTTATTAAGGTTTGTTTTGTGGCTCTGCTTTTATGGAATCTAACCTAAGACAGTGGTTACCTCAGTGGGGAGAGGGCAGAAGCATAAATATAGAAGGAATATGTTAGAATATTCTAGTTCTTGGGGCAGATGGTAGATTCACATGCTTACATTACTATGCTTTGACATGATAAATATAAAATTTTTATATATAGTATAAGTAGATTTAATTTAATTTTTTTTTTTTTTTTTTGAGACTGAGTCTCGCTCTGTCGCCCAGGCTGTAGTGCAGTGGCTGGATCTCAGCTCACTGCAAGCTCCACCTCCCAGGTTTACGCCATTCTCCTGCCTCAGCCTCCCGAGTAGCTGGGACTGCAGGCGCCTACCACCTCACCCGGCTAGGTTTTTGTATTTTTTAGTAGAGAGGGGGTTTCACCATGTTAGCCAGGATGGTCTCGATCTCCTGACCTCGTGATCTGCCCGTCTTGGCCTCCCAAAGTGCTGGGATTACAGGCTTGAGTCACCGCGCCCAGACAAGTAGATTTTAAAAGATAAATATAGCTGTTTTGAATTTTTCTCCTAGATGACCAATGAATTCCTAAAGTTACAAGCTCTATCCATGCACTTTTTCATGTACATTTATTTATTTATTTATTTTTGAGGTGGAGTTTCCACTCTATTACCCTGGCTGGAGTGCAGTGGCATGGTCTTGGCTCACTGCAACCTCCATCTCTCAGGTTCAAGCGATTCTCCTGCCTCAGCCTCCCAAGTAGCTAGAATTACAGGCACCCACCATCACACCCGGTTAATTTTTGTATTTTTAGTAGAGACAGGGTTTCACCATGTTGGCCAGGCTGGTCTTGAACTCCTGACTTCAGGTGATCCCTCCCCAACCCTGGCCTCTCAAAGTGCTAGGATTACAGGTGTGAGCCACCATGTCTGGCCCTCATGTACATATTTTTACTTCTACTTCTACTTCAACCACTTCTTCCATAAGGCATGTTCCCAACTCCCACCCCATCTGCATGCATTTTAATTCTTTTAAATGTTTTGCACAATGTTCTGTCTTGTATTATATTTGCTTGTGCAGCTACATATCAACCCAAAGAGACCATAAGCTCCTTAAGGGTAAAAGATGTATCTTAAACTGCACGGCACCTAGCTTAGTACACTGTCTTCAATATTTAGCTTAAAGCCTTAGCCAGATGTTCAAAATGAGAGCTTGTAATGTTCAGCACTATATATTATAAATTCAATAAACTGCACATGATAACAAATAATGGACTTAGGGTCAAAACTATTTACCATTCAAATTTCACTCAGATTAAATAGTGATAGTGGGTAAAAGACAGAAACTAAAGTAACTAAGATCTTCTATGTCAAGTGCCATTTCATTCTCTCACATACACAGATATCCATATGGGCTGACAACTGAGAATGTCACCAGTGATTTTTTTGCTATAAGTTTGTTCTTGGTGCCATAAAGACAGCCACAGCTGATACTACAAAACTCTGACACTGACTCCCTATCTACTTTCCACTACTCATTCCTGACTACTATTGGTCCAGATTGTGCTTTGTCAACAGCCAAATCACATTGTGGCATATCACATCGATCCAGAGATCATTTTGCAAATGACTCCCATGACTGAACATATACACCTGCTATAGTCTGAATGTTTGTGGCCCCCAAAATTCACCTGTTGAAATTCTAATTCCCAATGTGAGGGTATCAGGAGGCGGGTCTTTGGGAGGTAATTAGGTCAAGAAGGCAGAGCCCTCATGAATGAGAGCGGTGTCCTTACAAAAGAGGTCCAACAGAGACCCTTCCCCATCTACATGAGGACTCAGCAAGGAGGAGCCACAAAACAGCCCTCACCAGATACCAAACCTGCCTAGCCTTCCTTCTTGGACTTCCCAGCCTTCCGAACTGTAAGAAATACATTTCTGTTGTTTATAAGGTACTGATACCTTACAAATTCCAAGCTTTATCTTGTTTTTGTTGGCATCCATCTCTTCCCAAACATCCTTCTCCTGGGGACGGGGGTGTCCCAGAGATCCAGGCAATTTATCTGGTGACACACCAACAGGGATGCCATTTTCTCCATCGCTAAGCTGTTCATCTGGAAATACCTCATCTGTATTTTCCCGAAGCAAGTCTCCTGGGATGGGAGTGGCATTGGCAATTCTACATATGAAGGGAGGAAAAAAAGGCAAGAATCAAAAATTACTATGATACTATCTTACATAATTATATTTCTTCATTTAAATGAAGTCCACATATAATTAAGAGAGTTCAAAAAAAAAAAAAAAAAAAAAGCACCTTGAAAACTTAGTTTGGCCGGGCATGGTGGCTCACGCCTGTAATCCCAGCACTTTGGGAGGCTGAGGCGGGCGGATCACTTGAGGCCAGGAGTTCAAGACCAGCCTGGCCAACATGGTGAAACCCTGTCTCTACTAAAAATACAAAAAATAGCTAGGCGTGGTGGCGGGTGCCTATAATCCTAGCTACTCGGGAGGCTGAGGCAGGAGAATTGCTTGCATCTAGGAGGCGAAGGTTGCAGTAAGCCGAGATTGTGCCACTGCACTCCAGCCTGGGTGACAGAGCAAGACTCCAGCTCAAAAAACAAAATGAAACAAAAAAAAAAAAAGAAAGAAAGAAAGAAAAAAGGAAAAGAAAAAAAAAAACCTGAGGTCATGCCAATTCTACAAAATAAAACTTTAACATTTTGATCAATTAGAATTTTCAAGCTGATTTTAAAATACAAATTCTAAAACAATAACACACTAATTTGACAATCACTTTATAAGTAAGAAGCATTTCATCTATTTTCAAAGAAGTCTTTGTCAATTAAAACAACATTTTTTTTTTTTTTTTTTTGAGACAGAGTTTCACTCTTGTCGCCCAGGCTGGAGTGCGGTGGCATGATCTTGGTTCACTGCAACCTCCACCTCTTGGATTCAAGTGATTCTCTTGCCTCAGCCTCCTGAATAGCTGGAATTACAGGCACCCACCACTATGCCCGGCTATTTTTTGTATTTTTAGTAGAGACAGGGTTTCACCATGTTGGGTAGAATGGTCTTGAACTCCTGACCTCAGATGATCCACCCACCTCGGCCTCCCAAAGTGCTGGGATTACAGGCATGAGCTACTGTGCCCGGCCTGTTAGAGAATCAAAAAAAAAATCTAAACAGGAAAATGTTAAGTGCTGTTGAACTCCAAATAAAATACAGAGATAAATCTCCAAATCAACATTTCATTTGGGAAGCAAGAACTACAATTTGGGGCACATATATAGACTGAGTGGGTCTCTGGTATATCTGAAGACCAAAGGAGAGGTTGAGGGTTTTATTAGAGAGATGTCACATACTGTTTTGAAAGAAAGCTCATTGGCACTAGAGAAGCTTTTGGGAGCTGGCAGGCTCTGACTGGTGAGTGACAGAGGAATGTAAATTTAGTGTTAGAGTCACAAGAGGCCATTTCAGCAGCTGGGCTTTCGAGAAATCAAATTCTTGGAACAGGTGCTATATGCCCCAAGTACTTTCTCCCTCTGGCCTCTTGATTGATTTAGTTGAATATGACAAGAATGACCTAATTTGTATAATCAACTTTTGCAGTGCCATAATGAAATAAACAGGTGTCAGGTCAATCAGCTATGCTATTTTTTTTAAGGTGTGAAATGTGTATTACTTTTTCACTCGCAGACTTTTTTTTTAATTTTTGAGACAGAATCATGTTCTGTCTCCCAGACTGGGGTGCAGTGGCATAATCTCGGCTCACTGCAACCTCCACCACTGGGGTCCAAGTGATTCTCCTGCCTTGGCCTCCCAAGTAGCTGGGATTACAGGCATGCACCACCATGCCCAGCTAATTTTTTATATTTTTAGTAGAGATGGGGTTTTGCCATGTTGGCTGGGCAGGTCTTAAACTCCTGGCCTCAAGTGATCCGCCCACCTCGGCCTCCCAAACTGCTGGGATTACAGATGTGAGCCACCGCGCCCAGCCACTTGCAGACTTTTTACTAAGCACCTACTACATGCAATGCCCTAGCAACACAAACAAGAGGAAGGAAATTCTTGCCCTAGAGGGAAAACTAGACTTCCTGTAATTATACAGTTTATATAGTTCAGCATGAACTGACCTGGGGGTAAAAATAGCAAATATTAACTGGCATTTGTCTATATATTTCTTTCAAAGTAATTCCAGGTCTTATTTACATGGTTGGTCATCTCTTCCTTAGACCCTCCCATGAGAGGCTTTTCTAGTTCACAGTTATCGTTCACCAAGTGAAAAGGCTCCTGCCAGTTCTACAACGCTATGTTCTAGGTTTTTTTGTTTTTTTTTTAAACTATTGCTGACTGAACACAATACTTAGTACACAATGAAACCTCCTCTTAGAAGTGACCTGGAATGTCTCAAAGTAGACAAATCAGTCTTCAGTACATTATACTGACTCCTGTAATTACTGTGAGTGGCAACACAGGCATCCTCTCAGTGAGCCACTTTAAGAGTCACAGTTAGATCCTGGCAATGGTGTCATGAGTACTTCATAGGCTGTGAGAAGACCAGTGATTTTTCAGGGACTTGTTCCACCTGACTTGGTGACCGATGACCTTCACCGCTACCTTTGCCTAAATGGGTCAACGCTAGAATGAACCTCTTTATCGACAATTTACAATGATACAATCTAGAAAAGCACTGATAATGGCTCCCAGAAAAAAAACTTATAACCGAGTAGTGTCTGTAGTTCTGACAGTGGAAGCATATTTAAAAGGTAGTTTGGCCTAAAATAGTTCAAATAAACAGATTTATTATAGAGATAATTAAAGATCAGAAATAAACTGGCTACTAATGGATTTTTCAGATATTAGTTCAATATAATTTATTTATTGATGCAAGAGTCACAATGGACACTAACATACATGTACTACACGGTAATCCAAATGTTTATTGAAAGAATTCCCTCTATTCCTGAGGAAAGAGAAAGGGAAATAGATGAATATTTGAATTGAAGAAGCTTAGTCTATTATCTTCACCTTTTTTCCATTTTAATCACTCAGTATTCTTCCAAGCCCCTTTTTCCCTTATGTCTAGCCATTATTCTGCTTTTTTTCCAACTACCTCAATTCCTTGGCATTTCCTTCTTTCACACTTCAGGAAACAAACCACGCCTCCATCTCTGAATACACTTCTACTTCTACTTGAATACAATCCTACTTTTTCTCTTATATCTTATGCTTCAATATGATACCACACACTGCAAGGACCTCGTCTATCTCCTCCACACAGGCTCTCTTTTACAGGACTCAGGTTCCTCCCCCACCCGTCCCCTCCCTCTGCATTTATTCTCCACTCCTTACTCCTTCCCTGGTTCTTGTTTCCTTTCTTTTCCTAAACTCTGATCCAAATCTGGAGTATGCGATATAGAAAGAAATAATTCCTTCCCAGGAAAATTATATCATGTTCAGGAATATGAATGAGTGAGACAGTACACATGAGAGTGTTATTAGCACATGGCCCATGTGTCCAGGCAAAGTGTTATGTAACTGAAGCAGATTAAGGGAATAAGAAAACGTGTGGAAGAACTGAAGAGCTATGAGAGAAAATAGTAAGAATGAATATCCTTTTCATATTTCATTCCCCATAATCTAAGGCAAACTAGTGTCTGTGGGCCAAATCTGGCCTGCAGATCAGAGGAAAATCTATGGCATTAAACATAAAACCTATTTTTTTTTTTTAATAGACTTGTTGGAACACAGTCAGTCTCGTTTGTTTACGAGTTGGCCACGGCAGCTTTTGCACTACAACAGCAATGAGAGTAGTGACACAGACAGCATAGCTCACAGATATTCATCTGGCCCTTTACAGATAAAAGCTTGCTGGCTCATGATTTAAAGCATCCTCTCACCTTCTCCTAAACTTTCAATCTCGGCCGGGCGCGGTGGCTCAAGCCTGTAATCCCAGCACTTTGGGAGGCCGAGATGGGCGGATCACAAGGTCAGGAGATCGAGACCATCCTGGCTAACACATTGAAACCCCGTCTCTACTAAAAAAAAATACAAAAAAGTAGCCGGGCGATGTGGCGGGCGCCTGTAGTCCCAGCTACTCGGGAGGCTGAGGCAGGAGAATGGCGTAAACCCAGGAGGTGGAGCTTGCAGTGAGCTGAGATCCGGCCACTGCACTCCAGCCTGGGCGACAGAGCCAGACTC
The DNA here is from genome assembly GCF_047675955.1 of Chlorocebus sabaeus. Lineage (NCBI taxonomy): Eukaryota > Metazoa > Chordata > Mammalia > Primates > Cercopithecidae > Chlorocebus > Chlorocebus sabaeus. The sequence continues at coordinate 18,664,927 of NC_132929.1, forward strand.
CGTCTCAAAAAAAAAAAAAAAACTTTCAATCTCCCTCTATGAAGAAATTCAGGGTTCTGGGACATACCCTATACATTTTTCTCTTTAACACTGATTCTCCAGGTGTTCTACCATATCATTTGCAAACAGAAAAAAATCAGAGATTGTCAAGCTTTTTCTTGGAGGGTCAGATAGTGATGTGGGCAAGAGTCATTGTTGGATGCTACAATTAACAGGCAAAAGTATGACAAGAAACACAGTGCTGACATAGTTGCAAATATCTTCCCACAAGATTATTTCTTACAAAAACAGTTAACTTTATAGTAGAAAGAACCGGCCACCGTAACCAAATTATCAACACTAGTATCATCAGTAAAAAGACATATTGACATTATGTACCTCCTTGTTTAATGCCATAGATTTTCCTCTGATCTTTGCTCTAAATTTATCTCACAGATTCTGATAAGTAGTGTTTACATTATCATTTTTTTCTATAACTTAGTTTTTCTTTTCCTTTTCACCCAAGAGCATAGTCATACATCACTTAACAATGGGGATACACTCTAACAAATGCCATCGTTAGGCAATTTCGTCATTAACCAAACCATCACAGTGTACTTAAAAAAAACTGTATTGTATAGCTTATTACGTGCCTAGGCTGTACGGTATAGCCTATTGCTCCTAGGTTACAAACCTGTACAGCATGTTACTGTTCTGAATACTGCAGGCAAGCATAACACAATGGTATTTGGGTATTATAACATATCTAAACACAGAAAAGCAGAGTAAAACTACAGTATTGTAATCTTAGAGGACCACTGTCATATATGCAGTGTGTCGTTGATGGCAATGTCATTACACGGCACATGACTGTAGTTTAACAGGTTTTTAAATTTCCAGTAAAAGGGCCTTTGATACTTTAATTTTGCTGGTAATTTCTAGTTTTCTTGCAGTGTGATCAGATAGTGTAATACTTCTACTTTATGGAACTACTTACATGTTTCTTTGTGACCTAATGCCTGATCAATTTTTGTGAATGTTCCAGGGGTACTTGGGCAGGAGGTATAGTCTCTATCATCAAGGTATAGAGTTCAGAAAACATAAATAAGATCTACCTTACTATGATCATGTTATTTAAGTCTTCTATCTTCCTATTCTCTGTTCACTTAATCTGTCTTAAACTGAGAGTGGTGCATTAACATCTCCGATTATGAATGTGTTTTTGTGTCGCCTTGAATATCCTGCAGTTGTTGTTTCCTGAAGGTGAGTGTCATGATTCTGGTGACTAAATATTAAAAAATTTTGTATCCCACTTGTGAATTGTGGCATTTGGCATTAAAAAGTACCCTTCCATCTTTTGTAAGTTTTTTTGTTTTGGCTTGAATTCTACATCATCTGCTATTAGGATCATTTCTCTTTTCTATCTTTCTGATATATCTTTGTCCATCTCTTTCTTACTGTTTTTAGGTGTGTGCCTCTTATATACAGCATATGAATATAGCTATATAACCCAAACTGAAAACCTTTTCCTTTTAATAGGTGACTTAAGCCCATGTATATTTATTGCTGTGACTGATATGTTTGATCTTAAGTCTGCTGTAGTATTTTATTTCCTTAAATTGTGTGTATCTGAGCTTTGTAACATGATGTAATAGGATACACAGACAGTAAAATGGTTATTATAGGGAAACAGATTAACATATCTATCAACTCATACTTTTTTTGTGATAAAGAGCAGCTAAAATCTACTTATTTAACAAAAATCTCTAATACAATTTTATTTTTATTTAAGATATGTCCAAGTCTTCTGAAAATACAATTTTATTAAGGTTATTCTTTATGTTGTCCATTAGATCTCCACACTTGTTCATCCCACATATCTGCTATTTTATATCCTTTGACCTACATCTCCCCATTTCCTTTCCTTCCTCCCTCCTTGAACTCCCTGTGGTAACCACTGTTTCATTCTCAATCTCTGTGCATTTGAGTGCATATATATATATACATATATATATAGATGTACGTATATGTGTGTGTGTATATATATGTTTTTTTCACATACAAATGAGATCATGCAACATTTTTCTTTCTGTCTGGCTTATTTCACTAAGCATGTCTTTTAGTTCCATCTATGCTGTGGTAAATGGTAGGATCTTCTTTTTAAAAGCTGAATAAGGTTGGGCGCTGTGGCTCATGCCTGTAATCCCAGCACTTTGGGAGGTTGAGGCAGGTGGATCACCTGAGATCAGGAGTTCCAGATCATCCTGGCCAACATGGTGAAACCCCATCTCTAATAAAAATGCAAAAATTAGCCAGGTGTGGTGACACAGGCCTGTAATCCCAGCTACTCAGGAGGCTGAGGCAGAAGAATCGCTTGAATCCAGAAGGTGGAGGTTGCAGTGAGCAGAGATCGTGTCATTGCACTCCAGCCTGAGCAACAGGGCAAGACTCAGTCTCAAAAAATAAACATAGAAAAATTAAAGGCCGGCGCGGTGGCTCAAGCCTGTAATCCCAGCACTTTGGGAGGCCGAGACGGGTGGATCACGAGGTCAGGAGATCGAGACCATCCTGGCTAACCCGGTGAAACCCCGCCTCTACTAAAAAATACAAAAAACTAGCCGGGCGAGGTGGCGGGCGCCTGTAGTCCCAGCTACTCCAGAGGCTGAGGCAGGAGAATGGCATAAACCCGGGAGGCGGAGCTTGCAGTGAGCCAAGAGCCGGCCACTGCACTCCAGCCTGGGCGGCAGAGCGAGACTCTGTCTCAAAAAAAAAAAAAAAAAAAGAAAAAGAAAAATTAAAAAGCTGAGTAGTATTCTATTATGTGTGTGTGTATGTATTTATACATCTATATTCCATTGTGTGTGTGTATATATACAAATGTATACAATACACACACACACATACACATAATTTCTTTATCAATTTGTCCATCAATGGGTATTTAGGTTGTTCCTGTATCTCGGCTATTGTAAATAATGCTGCAATGAACACGAGAGTGCAGATATCTTACTTGGTCAACTAATTTTCAACAAGGGCACCAAAAGGACACAATGGGGTCCAATAAATGGTGTTCTTCAACAAACGGTGCCGGAAAAACTGGATTTCCACATGCAAAGGAATTGGACCCCTATTTTACACAATACACAAAAATCAACTAAAAATGTATAAAAGACCTATATGTTAAGACCTGAGACTATAAAACTCCTAGAAGAGAACATAGAGGGAAAGCTTTGTCATAGTATTTTATTATTATGTGTACAGTATCTTGCTACATTTGCTACATTTCTTCCTCTACAAGATGTATCCTTTGTCCAGTTTTTTGTTGTTGTTGTTGTTGTTGTTTGCGTCAAGATCTCACTCTGTTGCCCAGGGTGGAGTATAGTGGCGCGATCTCAGGTAACTGCAACCTCTACTTCCTGGGCTCGCCATTATCCAGCTTCAGCCTTTGGAGTAGCTGGGACTACAGGTGCATGCCACCACACTCGGCTAATTTTTGTATTTTTTGTAGAGACAGTGTTTCACCATGTTGCCCAGGCTGGTCTCAAACTCCTGAGCTCAAAGTGATCTGTCCACCTTGACCTCCCAAAGTATTGGGATTACAGGCATGAACCACTGTGCCTGGCCTGTACTTTAATTTATAAATAATTTTGGGGGAGTATTTCAGGAGGTTCGCCTTTTTGTTCTAATGCTTATCTTTGGATATAAACCTTTTTAAATGCTCTTAGTTCTCTGTGGGTTTTTTTGTTTTTTGTTTTTTTTTGAGACGGAGTCTCATGTTGTTGCCCAGGCTGGAGTGCAGTGGCGCGATCTCGGCTCACTGCAACCTCTGCCTCCTGGGTTTGAGCGATTCTTCTGCCTCAGCCTCCCAAGTAGCTGGGACTACAGGTGTGCGCCATCACGCCCAGCTCATTTTTGTGTGTTTTTTTTTGTTTGTTTGTTTGTTTGTTTGTTTTGAGACAGAGTCTCATTCTGTTACCCAGGCTGGAGTGCAATGGCACGATCTCAGCTCACTGCATGCTCCACCTCCCGGGTTCACGCCATTCTCCCGCCTCAGCCTCCTGAGCAGCTGGGACTACAGGCACCCGCCACCACGCCCGGTTAATTTCGTTTTTTTATTTTTAGTAGAGAGGGTTTCACCGTGTTAGCCAGGATGGTCTCAATCTCCTGACCTCGTGATCCACCCGCCTCGACCTCCCAAAGTGCTGGGATTACAGTCATGAGCCACCGAGCCCAACTAATTTTTGTATTTTTTAGTAGAGACGGGGTTTCACGACATTGGACAGGCTAATCTCAAACTCCTAACCTTGTGACTCACCCGCCTCAGCCTCCCAAAGTGCTGGGATTACAAGTGTGAGCCACCACACCCAGGCAGTTCGCTGTTTTTAAATTTAATCTTCTGCTATTTGGTTTCTCAGTTTTAACTGGTATTATTTTGTTTTTCTTCTTCAGGCACTCCAACAACCTGAATGTTATTTCTTCTCTGCCTTCAGTTTGCACTACCTTCTCTCTAACTCTTCTGAGTTGTTTCTTTATCTCATTTTCATTCTCTCCAGGTTTTTTCCTTGTCCTTATTCAATGACTTCTATTAAATTTTCACTTAAGTCTATTCTCCTTTGTGCACCTTATAACATATTCTTCAATTCTGAGATAATTTTGTCTTTTCCTTCTATTTCTTTCCTGAGTTCAATCAATTCTGATTTCCTTTCTTCCTCTCCCAATAAGGTCTGAACCTCAGCCCTTGAGTAGGGGTGGGACAGCTCTTGCTTGGAGGTTTAATCTCACTCAGTCCTAGGCATCGTGGCTAGACCTTGTATCTGCTTTCCTGTATCTGTATTCTGTACATTTGTCTTTATTTCTTATTAATCAATCCCAAGTTATTCCAATTCCCTATTATTGACTATTATTAACTATAGTTAACAATATCTTATGTAGGCTGGGCACGGTGGCTCATGCCTGTGATCCCAGCACTTTGGGAGGCCAAGGCAGGTGGATCACCTGAGGTCAGGAGTTCAAGGCCAGCCTGCCCAACATGGTGAAACCTCATCTCTACTAAACATACAAAAATGAGTGTGGTGGCGCACCCCTGTAATTCCAGCTACTCGGAAGGCTGAGGCAGGAGAATGGCTTGAACTCGAGAGGTGGAGGTGGCAGTGAGCCTAGATTGCGCCATTGCACTCCAGCCTGGGTGATTGAGTGAGATTCTGTCACAAAAAAAACAAACCAACAAACAAAAATACTCACGTATATTTCAAAATAGCTAGAAGGTTTGAAAAGTTCCCAACACAAAGAAATGATAGATGTTTGAGGTAATGGATATCCTAATGACCCTGATTTGATCATAACACATTGCATGTATGTATTAAAATATTCCATGTATCCCATATATATGTACAATTATTGTGTAATACTAAAAATTTTAAATAATTCTTTAATTTTTTTCCTATTCAAATTACTGTGTAGTTTCTGTCTCCTGACTGGACCCAAATTGATACATCTTTTTTCCTCTACCACTCTACTAACGAAGCACACTTCTCCCTTTATTTTCTTTCAAATTATGCATATTTTTACTTCCCTGAAATTCATCATCTGATCTATCAGGACACTTTTTAGTATTTTCCTTATTAGCATGGGTTTAGTCTTTCTAGCACTGGTTTTATTTATTTATTTTTGGATCGAAAGACACCTGGAGTATGGCATTGGTTTTAGATCAACCTTACGTCCCATTGCTAATTTCCGTCTTCCCCACAGTTTTTCTTGATCTGTCTTTATAAAGTCTTCTGGCAGGGGTAGGCGAGGCAAGAGCATGAAAGATACTGCACTAGGATTTGTGGTCTCATATTTTCCTTTTTATTTACAGTTATTTTGAAGCTTGGACATCTTCTACAAGTTATGCTGAGGACATGGTTTTTCTGCGTAGCTGTAGTTTTCTTTCTTTGCTGTTCTGTGTTATTTTGGAGGAAACATTGGAAGATGGGAACATAAACTGCCTTCATTGTCTTTAGGTCCCTGATGTGCTATCACCTGAATTTTTGCAAGTTTGAGACTTATTTCTAACAACAATCAAAGGGGAAGGACAAAAACACTAGAACAAAATTTCTGGACTGGCTCCAGCTCTGCCACTAATATTTACCTAAAGTTGGATTTACTTCAGTGTTAGAATTATTTCCTCACTTGTAAGATAGGGTGGCTGGACTAGGGCAGTGGCTCCCAAACTCTGATAAGCATGAGAAGTATGTGATGCATACGGACTTCTGTGCCCCACCTCTAGGCATTCTGATTCAACAGGTCTGGGGCAGGTCCCAGGAACAGGTGTTTTTAAAAAACATCTGCTTAGACAAGATAGTCAGTGATACTATTCAGTTACGTGAGTCTACGAAAACTCTTCCGATGATTCAACAAGTTCTAGAGATCCCATCTTTCAGTATAAAAATCAGAGCTGGACACAAGGGTGCATGTCTGTAGTCTAGAGAGGTTGAGGCAGGAGGATTGCTTCAGCCCGGGAATCTGAGGCCACAGTGCACTATGACTGTGTCTACAAATAGCCACTGCACTCCAGCCTGGGTGACATAGCCAGACTCCATCTCTTAAAAAAAAAAAAAAAAAAAAAAAAAAAAAATCAGGCCGGTGCAGTGCTTCATGCCTGTAATCCCAGCACTTTGGAAGGACGAGGCAGGCAGATCACTTGAGGTCAGGAGTTTGAGACCAGCCTGATCAGCATAGTGAAACCCCATCTCTACTAAAAATACAAAATTAGCCAGGTGTGGTGGCAAAGGCCTGTAATCCCAGCTACTTGGGAGGCTGAGGTAGAAGAATCGCTTGAACCTGGGAGGCGGAGGTTGCAGTGAGCCGAGATCACGCCATTGCACTCCAGCCTGGGCAACAAGAACGAAACTCCACGTTAAAAAAGTAAAAAAAATAAAAATAAAAGCAATGGATTAGTGGTATAATATCCCAATTAACTTAAATTGTATGACAATTTGTCCCTGTTCACTTTCTTTTCCCCAGAGAAGGGTCCCACTCTGTTGCATGGCCTAGAGTGTAGTGGCACAGCCACAGCTCACTGCAGCCTCTAACTCCCGGGCTCAAGTGATCCTTCTGCATCAGTATTTCAGGTATTTACTTTTTTTTTTTTTTTTTTTTTTTGACCAAAAGGTTTGAAACAACCAAAGCAGGTAAAAAAATTGGAAGAAAAAAAAAAAAAAAAGACAAAATAAAAGATAAAAGGAAACTATTTAATACATGTAGAGGAAAAAACATTAACAATAAAAAACTAAGATCACGGAAACAGATCATAACCTTTTCTTAATACATTATGAAAGTTGTTAAATCACTTTAAGAAGAACATGCTATATACTTTGTTCCCACTAAACTTTGGCACAGTATAGATATAATTGTGGCACATTCTTTTCAGGGTTCCATATATTATTTGGAAATACAACTAATGCTGGTCCTCATTTTGAAGAAAACCCATTATAAATTTGACATCAACAAGTCATATAAGCTCTAAGCTCCCATTTCACAGTATAATCTATTAGTACTATCTAAAGCAAGTAATTCCAAAGGCGTACATAAGAGCAATGTTAATTCGAGGAGATCCATAGGCTTTCCCTGATGTCTTAGCATTTGGTCATCTGAGGGAATCCGGATGAAATAAATGTTTGCAAATGTAATGCATCCAGGAAAGACACCACCAAATGATCTGTTTAGGACATACCCGATTGCAGCAGGGGTCAAGCGAGTGTGCAACTGAGGGGTGGTAGAAGTAGTGGTGGTTGTTAGGGAGCCATCATTTCCAGTCTTCTCCCAGTCAAATGGGTCACTCTCAATTACTCCAAAAGTCTTGATGCTATTGTCAAACACGGATGTAAGAAGCTAAACCACAAAGAAGAAAACTAGAGTAAGTGAACAGTAAACAGTCGCTTTATTCTATGAGAAAGCACACCAGACTCACAAAATGATTTTGTAATGTGATTTTCTTTAAAAACTGATGGTTCAAATTGAGAAATTTGAATAGGAACTATATGTGGATGATGATACTGAATTAATGTTGATTTTTCTCAGTTGTGTAGAATGTTTCTGTTTTTGAGAGATACATAATGAAGCAACATATCTATAACCTACTCTCAGATGGTTTGGCTAAAGGATATGTGTTGTTTATAAGTGTCTATGTTAGTGTACATTCAGTTGAGCCATCTATTTTATCATTTATTTGTCAAAACAAAACAAGGACATTTTTATATGTTTCAACCTAAAAAAGTAGCCAGCGTTAACAGGTGATGTGTCTAGGTAAGGGGAGTATAGAAGTTCACTGTGCTTTCCTCCATTTTTTTTTTGTAGGTTTAAAAAATTCTTAAAATATGTGTGTGCATGTTTGTGTGTCTCCATATACAAATTACCAAAACATCGCTTGATTTATATTGTTAGTTTGATATATATTCTGTATAATTTCATTTTTTGTCTTTCAATTCCTAAAGTTTGATGTGTTCTTGAGAAGGATTTCATAAAAGACCTTTATTGTTTCTGTTGGTAGGCACCATTTCCAATTTTACGATTATAGCTTCATTCTCTCCTCATCATTTCTGGAACTGTTAGTATCCTGTCCTCTGAGATTCATCTTGTGCATTTCCTACCCAGACCTGAAATCAGCACTGCTTTGGAGGATTTTACACAGGTCTGATTTAGGTTTTAAAAATATTACTCCACCAGCCTGGCGTACATGGTGAAACCCTGTCTCTATTAAAACACAAAAATTAGCTGGGTGTGGTAGTGCACGCCTGTAATCACAGCTACTCAGGAGGCTGAGGCATGAGAATTGCTTGAACCTGGGAGGCGGAGGCTGCAGTGAGCCGAGATTGTGCCACTGCACTCTAGCCTGAGTGACGGAATGAGAACATTTCTCAAGGAAAAAAAAAAAAAAAGATTACTTCAGCTATTGAGTGGTCAATAGATGCCATAAACAGGGATGGGAATGAGGGTACTTGGAAAAGATGACCAGTTAAGAGATTACTGTCAGCTAAACCAGCATGGTAACAGTAAAGGTGATAAGAACTGGACATAGATTTCTGTCCTGAGTCACTGGGTCAATGCAGTGACATGGAAAGCAGTGAGTTTAGGGAGGAATAGGAAATGCAGATATAAATTTGGGTGTCATCAGCATATAGATATCAAGAGACACCAGCCTATGGGTCCTATTTTTGTTTATGTAAGTCACCTACGTTACAACTTAGACTTCTCCAAATGTCAGAGGTAGAGGGCTGTAGAAAACACAAAGGAGGAAATAAAGATGGACTGGAACCTAGGATATGGGAATTGAAGTGCCAGACCTTTGACCCTCTCTCCTAACTCTGAAATCAAGGTTCTCATAGGCTCTCACAGAGTGAGATGCACGCTTCCTGGAAGGTGGAATCCCCATCCAGGGGAGCCTTGCTATATGAGCACTTAGACTGCCACTGCTAAATTCTCTGTCTATATTGTGCTGCAACAGAAATGATCCTAAGTGGTTTTTATGTCAGATGTCCTTTTAACATGGAATTATTTTCTTACATCTATCATAGTATTATATGTCTTAGAAAATGTATTCTATGTCACTGGACCTCAAATTAGAAACAGTTTGTTACTATGATGGTGATATTAGACACCAGCAGCAGGAGACAGAAAGACGGCGAACACAGAACAAAAGAAACAGGAAAGCTAAAAGCACTGAGGCACTTAAAGGCACCCTAGTGGGAACAAATGGTCAGACTGGGCAGAGCTCTGCAGATATTTTAGAGAAAAACATTTCTAATCTAGAAAATAATTTTCTAATTTGGGAGCAGGGTGGCGCTAAATCCTAACCTTCCTCAGACTGGAATAGTAGAAACAGGACAAGTCAAGGACTTACTTTTCTGGTAACTGAATGTGTTACATCATGTTTGGCTATGATAAATAATAAAAACAAAAAACTCTAATTCAGTTAGTCAAACAGATTCTAGAATAAAAATTACCTTGTAAGTCATCCATATAGTATATACAGTATATGTAGTGTGTGAATATATGTCTGTGTGTATATATATATGAGTGTGTCTGTTAAATTTGAATAGCTCTCATTCTTTTTTTACTTTTTATTATTTTTATTTTATTTTATTTTATTTGAGACGGAGTCTCACTATCTTGCCCAGGCTGGAGTGCAGCAGTGCGATCTCAGCTCACTGCAACCTTCGCCTCCCGGGTTCAAGCGATTCTCCTGCCTCAGCCTCCTGAGTAGCTGGGACTACAGGCGCATGCCACCACGCCTGGCTAAATTTTGTATCTTTAGCCGAGATGGGGTTTCACCATGTTGGCCAGGATGGTCTGAAACTCTTGACCTCAAGTGATCCGCCCACCTTGGCCTCCCTAAGTGCTGGGATTACAGGCGTGAGACACCATGCCCGGCCTCTCCTTCTTTTTTATATCCCAATATCATTGGGGAACAAAGCACTTTCCCATCAGAACAGGGGCTCACTGTGGCAGTAATTCTCAAACTGGAAAGGGAGAAGGGAAAAACCCGAAAAAACTCTTCCAAATGATTCCAAAGCTTCCCTCTAAAAGGCATGTCCCATATCTCTTCATTGATAATCTCTGAAAATCTAGTATACATCTGACTCCTTCTTTTACTTAATATATTCTTAGAAAATACAAATTCATCTACATTTAGAGTCTAAGTTTCTCAAACTAGGGTAACAGGTACCCCCAGGGGATGCAGCCATATGCCAGAGAGAATTTAAAGAGATTTGACAATGTGGCACAGCTTCCTGGAGTATTTTACACAGAGGTATGACATTTATTATAATATTTTATAATACAATGAACACAAAGAAGTTGGAAAGCAAAATTTAAATGAACCTTTAAGATAAACCAGGAGAATACAAAGAAATTTTGGACTTATGGTTGACACTGTAAGGCTATTCCCAGACTTCTTGAGAAATACGCTTATACTTGGCTGCCAGAGGAGTAACTGATGAAACAGTGTGAGAAACACCAGAAGCAATCATCTTTGGGAAAGTGAATCTTCTGTAAATGGATGTAGGGAAGGGAGGCAGTTAAGTGAAGGGGAAGTTGTGTGAAGAGGAGGAAAAGAGGAGGGAGAACTTGAAGAAGGTAATGAACAGACAAAAATGCTATACAGATTGAGCATCCCAAATCTGAACATCAAAAATCCGAAATATTCCAAAACACAACTTTGGGTACTGACGTGATGCTCAAATTAAACGCTCACTGGGGCATTGTGGATTTTGGATTTGGGTTGCTCCACCAATATAATGCAAAATAATACAAAATCCTAAAAAATCTGAAATCCAAAACACTTCAAATAAGGGATATTCAACCTTGTATTACTTTTTGTTTGCTTGTTTGTTTTTGAGACTCCCTGTTGCCCAGGCTGGAGTGCAGTGTTGCAATCTCTGCTCACTGCAACCTCTGCCTCCTGGATTCAAGAGATTCTCCTGCCTCACTTCCCAAGTAGCTGGGACTACAGACACATGCCACCACACCCAGCTAATTTTTTTTGTATTTTTGGTAGAGATGGGGCTTTGCCATGTTGGCCAGGCTGGTCTTGAACTCCTGACCTCAAGTGATCCTCCTGTCTCGGCCTCCCAAAGTACTGGGATTACAGGCGTGAGCCAATGCACCCAGCCCTGCATTACTTTTTATTTGGCCACTGTGTGGATTATTTGTGTCAATCCCTCTTCTACTTGCACTTATGAATAAGAAGCAGTCCATTTAAAATTTGATGGGATATTCAATACAATGATTTTTCAAAAGCAAATTATTCAAGATACAAAGTAATGAAAGTCAATTACAGCCTAGGCAACATGGTGAAACCCTGTCTCTAATAAAAATACAAGAAATTAGCCAGGTGTGGTGGTGTACACTTCTGGTCTCAGCTACTTGGGAAGCTGAGGTGGATTACTTGAGCCCGGGTAGGCAGAGTTTGGAGTGAGCTGAGATCACGCCACTGCACTCCAGCCTGGGTGACAGAGTGAGACCCTGTCTCAAAATAAATAAATAAACAATAAAAGTCAATTACTATGTCAGGATAATGAGATTCTGAGTAATGTGAATTTACTATTTTTCTATAATTCTAAAACTTTTATAATGACCACGTATTAACTTTAAATAACTAGAAAAAATCAACAAAAATATATTATTCTAAAATAAATCGACTATATACCTATACGCAGCCTACATAGATGCTTGGTGCCAGCTCCTACTACCTGAAATACCCTTACTCTTTATGGCAGTCAGTCATCTGACATACACACAATGCCTTAGTGAAGCACTCCTCTTATCCTTAGCACAAAGTGCAATCAATAGCTGTATCATATTTACCTCCATGTGAAACCCCAGTTTGCCCTTTCAAAGAGAGTGTAGACCAAGTCCAGCTTTTGCAAAACCAAGAATTATGTGTAAGGTGATATTAAGAACTCACTAACAATCCTGATTCCTGAATTCTCAGTTAATAAATTGTAAATTAGTGGATCAATAAAGCACTTAAGCAGAGGAGCACAATGGCAATGTTGGCTTGGCTGATTCAAAGGCAGATTATTTACTACAAAAGAAATTTGCCCTACTTCAGTGACAAGTAGATGCAATAGTGGGAAAGAAATGCACACATTCTTTTTTCTTTTTTTTGGCAGAACTACCTGAGGTTTTATTTTAGATCGAAAAAAAAAAAAAAAAAAGCAATTGAATTGTTTTGTAGCTGGAGGCATGGGCAAGCGGGGTCCCCAGGTAGTAAACTCCCACACGGATGGCTGAGGGCTAGGGCGGAGCCTCAGGCGGGTCTCCCATTCCCTGTGTTAACCTGCACAGTGGCCTCCCTCCTGGGGTTCTGCGGCAGCCGCCGCGGGAGGGGCAGGCTAGGAGGAGCTGCCACAACTGTTCACTTGGGCAGGACGTTGGAGGACTCAGACACCAGCTTCCCATGACGGGTTTCGTTCTTCACAACCACGACCCTGAAGGAGCTGATGCGGCTGAAGGAGCTGGAGCCCATGCCACAGACAAAGCTGGAGCCCAGGCTGTAGCTGAGGCCGCGGCTTGTGAGGTCCCCATAGACCAAGCTCTGACCACCTACACAGTTGCTGGTGATCTTCATATGAATACTCATGTTCTGCATCCCAGACTCCAGTCGGCTCTCCTCGCCCTCCGGCAGCTTCCTGTAGGTGGCGATCTCAACGTCCAGGGCCAGCTTGACGTTCATCAGCTCCTGGTACACAAGCAGCTGCTGTGCCATGTCCTGCTTGGCCCGCTGCAGGGCGGCCTCCAGCTCAGACAGCATGGCATTGGCATCCTTAATGGCCAGCTCCCCCATGCTGCTCGGCATCTGTGATGGCGGCCTCCAGGGAAGTCCTCTGGCCTTTGAGACCCTCAGTCTTAGCCTGGAGCCCACTGATGTTCCAGTTTATCTCAGAGATCTGTCTATGTATGCTGCAAGTCATCTCCATGCTTCCCAGCCAGGCTCTGCAGCTCCTTATACTTGATCTGGTACATGCTCTCAGCCTTAGTCCAGCTGCGGTTGGCAATCTCCTCGTACTGTGCCTCGACCTCCGTGATGATGCTGTCCATGTCCAGGAAGCGGCTGTTGTAAATGGACAGCACCACAGACGTGTCCAAGACCTGGGACTGCAGCTCCCAATCTCCTCTTCACACAGCTGCCTGAGGAAGCTGATCTTGTCAGTCAGCCCTTCCTGGGAGACTCCAACTCCACCTTGTTCATGTAAGCTTCATCCACAGCCTTCTCGATGAGGACAAATTCATTCTCCATCTCTGTACGCTTATTGATCTCATCCTCATACTTGTTCTTGAAGTCCTCCACCAGCCCTTGCATGTTGCCAAGCTCCGCCTCCAGCTTCAGCTTCTCCTGGCCCAGAGTCTCCAGCTGTCGCCTAAGGTTGTTGATGTAGCTCTCAAACATGTCATTCGTGTTGCTCCGAGCCATCTTCTTCTGCTGCAGGAGGCTCCACTTGATCTCCAGCATCTTGTTCTGCTGCTCCAGGAACCGCACCTTGTCTATGAAGGAGGCAAACTTGTTGTTGAGGCTCTTGATCTGCTCCTTCTCTTGGGAGTACACGGCCTGGATGTTGGGGTTCATCTCCAGGTTAAGGGGGCTTAGCAGGCTCTGGTTGACAGTGACGGCGGTGATGCCTCCCATACCACTGGCCCTACCACAGCCTCCACCCAGGCCACTCCAGAAGCTGCTGCTGCCCACTCGGGAGAAGCTCGAGGAGCTGATGCAGGCACCGGGTCCACTCGTGTAGGAGAGGCTGCTGGAGGCCTGGGGGCCAGAGGTGGACATCTTGTAGGACTTCTGGGTCACCCTGATGGACATGGTGGAGGCAGGAGTGGGGACACGTGGGCCAAACCAGACAGAGATCCCAGACGGAGTGGACTGCACACATTCTTTACTTCTGTGCTCTTCTTGGGGATTTTAGCAACATTGGTAAAGAAAAAAATTTAAATGCACCCATCCTCTAGCAAACTAAGCCAACAAAATAATAATAATAATAATAATAATAATAATAAAATAAAATAAAGAGAATGAGTCAAAGAAGTTGCAACCTTTACCTGTTTTCATCATTAAATCAGGTGTCACATAGCAATGGGGATACATTCTGAGAAATGTGTCCACAGGCATTTCATTGTGCAAATATCATAGAGTGTACTGTGACGGTTAATACTAAGTGTCAACTTGACTGGATAGAAGGATACAAAGTATTGATCTTGGGTGTATCTGTGAGGGTGTTGTCAAAGATTAACATCTGAGTCAGTGGACTAGGGAAGGCAGACCCACCCTTAATTTGGTGGGCACCAACTAATCAGATGCCAGCGAATATAAAGCAGGCAGAAAAACATGAAAAGGTGAGACTGGCCTAGCCTCCCAGCCTACATCTTTCTTCCATGCTGGATGCTTCCTGTCCTCCAACACCAGACTCTTCAGTTTTGGGACTCGGACAGGCTCTCCCTGCTCTTCAGCCTGCAGATGGCCTATTGTTGGACCTTGCAATCGTGTGTTAATACTTAATAAATTCCCCTTTACATATATATATATATATATTCCATTAGTTCTGTCTCTCTAGAGAACCCTGACTAATAAATGTACTTACACAAAGCTAGATGGTATAGCCGATTACACACCTAGGCTATATAGTGTAGCCTATTGCTACTAGGCTACCTATCTGTGTAGCGTGTTATTGTACTGAATACAGTAGGCAATTGTTACGCAGTGGTAAGTATTTGTGTATGTAAATATATCTAAATATAGAAAAGGTAGAGTAAAAACACAGTATTATAAGCTTATGGGACCACTGTCATATACGCAGTCCATCATTGACTGAAATATCATTATGTGGCGCATGACTGCATATCAAGATACTGGAGATTCAGAAGTGCCCCCCATGGTTGGCTGCCCCAGGACCTGAGGCAGGGTAAGGCAGCATGGTCACTTACTCAGTCAAAAGTGCTGGCTGATATCAGTCTTCCCTTTCAGGGGCTCAATCAGTCCAAACGGTAAACCGCCTGGAAATATAGTACACTAAGGCTTTTCAGTGCCTCCTCACAAGGCCAATAAAAAAGGTAAACAACATTTTCTTATTGCTGTGACAGGACAAAGCAGCAAAGAGGAAATAGAAGAAGTTCTACTAACATAGAAGGTAATGCTCAGTGAAGAAAAATGAGATGATTATAGGCACGGTGCTGTGGCGCACACCTGTAATCCCAGCACTTTGGTAAGCCAAGGCGGGCAGATCACCTGAGGTCAGGAGTTTGAGACCTGGCCAATGTGGTGAAACCCCACCTGTACTAAAAATTTAAAAAGTAGCCAGATGTGGTGGTGCATGCCTGTGGTCCTAGCTACTTGGGAAGCTGAGATGAGAGGATTGCTTTAACCCAGGAGGTGGAGGTTGCAGTGAGCCAAAATTGTACCACTGTACTCCAACTAGGAGTGCAAAAAAAAAAAAAAAAAGAAACACAGATGATTATAAGCAAATGCAGCATCACGGAGGTACATGTAAAACCACTTACATTTCTTTTTTTTTTTTTTTTTTGAGACGGAGTCTGGCTCTGTCGCCCAGGCTGGAGTGCAGTGGCCGGATCTCAGCTCACTGCAAGCTCCGCCTCCCGGGTTTACGCCATTCTCCTGCCTCAGCCTCCCGAGTAGCTGGGACTACAGGCGCCGCCACCACGCCCGGCTAGTTTTTTGTATTTTTTAGTAGAGACGGGGTTTCACCGTGTTAGCCAGGATGGTCTCGATCTCCTGACCTCGTGATCCGCCCGTCTCGGCCTCCCAAAGTGCTGGGATTACAGGCTTGAGCCACCGCGCCCGGCCAACCACTTACATTTCTAACATTTACATGATACTTTAAAATTTACGAATTATTCTCGTAATTACCTCATTAAAAATCTTAACAACGGCCAGTCGCCGTGGCTCACACCTGTAATCCCAGCACTTTGGGAGGCCGAGATGGGCGGATCACCTGAGGTCAGCAGTTAGAGATCAGCCTGGCCAACATGGTGAAACCCCATCTCTACTAAAAATACAAAAGCAGCCAGGCCTGGTGGCACATGACTGTAATCCCAGCTACTTGGGAGGCTGAGGCAGGAGAATTGCTTGAACCCGGGAGGTAGAGGTTGCAGTGAGCTGAGATCACACCATCGCACTCCAGCCTGGGTGACAAGAGCGAAACTCCGTCTCAAAAAAAAAAAATCTTAACAACAATGCTGTGAAGTCAGTATTTCCACCATTTCACCGACTACAAAACTGAGATCTAGAAAGGTTATCTAAACAGTATGTGGCAAAGCACCAATTTAAACAGGTCTTTTAAGTATGGTACTATTTCTACTATAGAAGAGTTACAGCCAGTCAGCAGGCAAGGTAAAAACAGCATATAGTTGAAATTATCCTTGAAAGCACCTTAAAATGTCCATAAAGTACAGAATACTACCATTTCTCCATAGGTGCAACAGAGCCAGTTTTTCCTCCAGCTCCAGAATAGATGTCTTTTCCTCAGATGAATGTGATGTGGATAAAGTAAGCTGGCTGCAGACAGCAGTCACACTTGTACTAAAAAAAGTACTCTGCTTTCAACTATTGGACTCATACTTGGTGCAGCCTGATTTGGGGCCACTGGACTGCTGTCAATGAGAAGACTGAGAGAAAAGCAGATGCTTGAGGGCACTAAATCATTACCCTCACCATAAGGCATGACTAAGCCAAAGGGCAGGCAGAATCACAGATGTTAAGATTTTTCTACCTCCTGAACACACAGCTGAATTTAAGTGAGTCATGTAAACACAGTGTGACTCTATTGTATTCTACAGCTACATCAAATATTTACTCTTTGTTTCAGACATACATTGACTGCCTACTGTCCTGAGTGCTAGGAATATAAATGTTAACAAAACATAGTCCTGTCTTTGGGTGGTTTACATTCAACAGAAGCAAAAATCAAGCAGATTTAATGAATTTTTCACTTTTATTAAACGCCTATCATTGTGCTATGTTCTTGAGAAAACTGAGATAAATGTGCAAGGCCCTGGCTCTTAAGGAGCTTATATAATAAAGAGACAAAACAAAGTACTGCTGCTCTAAGAGCTGAACAGAAGAAATTACTCCAGTATGGAATACGGAAGGAATGGAAGGGATCAGAGGAGACTGTGGAGAAACTGACATTTGAGCTGGGCTTTCAATTTCACAAGACAAGCAGTGTTATGAAACAGAGGCACATTCCAGGCAGGGCACACTGGGAGAAGAGCTGGTAATCTCATTTGACTGCATCGAGGGGTCTAATATGACTAGATCATATAAGTACAATGGGGAATGAAAGGAGATAAGGCTAACAGGGCCGAAGCAAGAAGTCACCCATTTCCCTCCATCTCTACTACTTCTCTCAAGTCAAGGCCATCATCATCTTGCCTCCTGGCCACAAGGGAATACTCTATCTCCTAGCCTCCCCTGCAGTTAGAGTTGGGTCAGCGTGATTGAGTTCTGACTATTGGGCATACACCAGTGTTGTAGATCACTTCCAGGCCTGCCTGTAAAACCCCTAAGCCATCATCCAACTATTCGCTTTCCTGATAATAGTAAAAGGCCATGTATTAAAGACAGCAGTGTCAATATGTGGGCAGATCCTGGATTTTCAAGTTACTCTTAAGAGTTGCCTAGGAGAGTTGTACAACTTGACTCGTGTATTATATGATCAAGAACCTTTATGGAGTTAAGACACTGATTTTTAGGCCAGGCATGGTGGCTCATACCTGTAATCCCAGCACTTTGGGAGGCCAAAGTGGATCACTTGAGGCTAGGAGTTTCAGACCAGCCTGGCCAACATGGCAAAACCCTCTCTCTATAAAAACTCTACACAAAAATTAGCTGGGCGTGGTGGCATGTGCCTGTGGTCCGAGCTACTAGGGAGGCTGAGGCAGAGAATCACTTGAATCCAGGAGGCGGAGGTTGCAGTGAGCCGAGATCACACCATTGCACTCCAGCCTGGGCAACAGAGCAAGACTATGTCTCCAAAAAAAAAAAAAAAAAAGACACTGATTTTAAAAAAATTATTTCTTTGCAAGGCACAGCTCAGCTTATCTCAGTACCTTCCCAACTAGTCTCTGATTCTCGTTTGTTTCATTTGGATGCCCATAAGTGCAAAAGTAATCCTCTTAAAGCACAAATCGGATCACCATGCTCTTGTCTGTAACACTTCCAAGGCTTTGTGTTGTACTTAGAATAAAAATCCAAACTCCTTAAAAAAGCCTACAAGGCCCTGCATAATTGGGTTTCCGACTCTTTCCAACCTCACCTCAACCTGTTCTCTCTCCTTATTTACCATCTGGCCAACTTGTCTCCTTTCAGTCCTTTCTCCCATTAGGGCCCACGCATGTGCATGTTCTTCCCTCGGCTTCTAACATTCTGCCTCTTATTTTTGCTCTTCACATGGCCAACACAATCCCATCTTTTGGGGCTTGGCTTACAATCAAGCTTCTCTAACCCGTAACATAGGATGGCTTTGAATGTGGCCCAACACAAATTTGTAAACTTTCTTAAAACATTACGAGATTTTTCTGCAATTTTTTTTTTTTTTTTTTTTGGCTCATCAGCTATCATTAGTGTTAGTGTATTTTATGTGTAGCCCAAGACAATTCTTCTTCCAATGTGGCCCAGGGAAGCCAAAAGATTGGGCACCCCTTGGCCTTACATGGTAGCTTTAGAAAGAGACCTTCCTTTACCACTCTATTTGATAGGAGGTTCCCCCCTGTTTTCAGCTTAACCTTTTTTCTTGTTTGCCTCACAAGTAGCATCTGTGCCCTCAGAAAAATGTAATTCAGATGTTATCAGAGTCAGAGGATCCTACAACTGCTCTATGTCCCCCAAAGCAAGAGGCAAATCTACTGCATTTTGACGTAATCTACATTTATATAGTCCCATTCCTAAACCCGGAAAGTATATTAAGAAGATTAATGAAGCTTGCTTAGCTTTGCATTTCCTCTCTATCCTATCCTCTGATATTAGCAATGCTGTAGCAGTGGGTGAACTGGTTGAGATACACATTTTAGTTTCAGTTTCACCAACAGTGTGAATATTTATGGATTTCATTAGTCTTCTCAACTTGCTAAGTGATGCTTAACATAATTTGAATACTCTAATAAAGATATTTGTGTTCTTATCAGGATCATGTGATCCTATTATTGTTACTATTGTTATTGAGATGGAGTCTCACTCTGTCACTCAGGCTGGAGTGCAGTGGCACAATTATGGCTCACTGCAGCCTTGATTCACTCAAGCAACCCTCCCATCTCAGCCTCCCAAGTAGCTGGGACTACAGGTGCATGCCACCACACCTGGCTAATTTTTTTGTTATTTGTTGTTGTTGTTTTGTTTTTTGTAGAAACAGGGTCTTACTGTGTTGCCCAGGCTGGTCTCAAACTCCTGGCTTCAAGTGATACTCCCGCCTCAATCTCCCAAAGGTGCTGAGATTACAAGCATGAACCACTGTGGTTGAAACACTCTGTCTCTTATAGTTGTTATAATATTCAGAATCTAACAAAAACAATATTTATAGGAATATATCTGCTTTAATCTTGTTTATAATTCTGATATCTTCACATTTATTTTAACAGACAGAAAACAGTATTTAATCATTTATAGGGTTAATTTTTCTTGTATTCTCTGTGTAGGAGACTGTTGGTAAAGACTCAATTAAATTTACCTAACATTTGTTGAAAATTTAGGTGCCAGGTGTAATATGGGGTTAAAACAATAAGACATAGTTGTTTCTCCAGGATTTAAAAGCTAGTTAGGAAAATAGAATCATACATAAATACTAAGTACATACAGATAAACTTGATGTAATTTCACAAAATAATATAAAACTTCTCAAAAGCAAACTTCAGCCTTTATTGTAAAGTGAGAGACACATAAAAGATTCCTGGTAGAAAACAAAATAGCTATTCTCTCTAGGTCCACACCTGATGTCAGAATGAACGGTAGCAGCTATTGGATGAGGTGTCGGCCATGTGCAACATGTTGAAGTAATAACATTCTATGGCAAGATATTCTAATTTTTAAAGATTTATAAAATATACACAAAGTGAAAGTGGCTCTGTAAAACTGCATCATTTAACACTTCGACTATAACAAAAAAATTGACTTTGGTCTTAGCTCAGAATAGACAAAGCTGGAAACATATTGCTATTTGACCTTTGATGTAGCTAGGGAAGCAGTCATACTAAACATGGATATGCTTTTTGCTTGTTGATGAAGGTTTATTGTTGTTTTTAACTTTACTGGTTGTCCCATGAAAAATCTAAAATTTTGAAAGAAAAGACCAGGTATGGTGGCTTCATGCTGATTATCTCAGCACTTTGGAAGACCAAGGCAGAAGGATTTGAGGCCAGGAGTTCGAGACCTGCTTGGGCAACATAAGGAGACCTCATCTCTGCTTTAAAAAAAAAACAAAAACAACAACAAAAAAAGCCAGGCATGGTGCACACTTGTAGATAAAGCTACTCAGGAGGCTAAAGTGGGAGGATCACTTGAGTCTTGGAGGCTGAAGCTGCAGTGAGCCGTGACTGCACCAACTGCACGCTAGCCTTGCTAACAAAGCGAGACCCTGTCTCAAAAAATGTTTTTAAATAAAGAAAATAAAATCTTGAAAGAATAGTAAGAAAATCAAATTCAGGAATGAATCTCAAACTGTAAAATTAATCACAGGGACAGCACTAGTTCACAAGACCATTCAGATTAAAAGTAGAGTTATTTTTCTCAAGATGAAGACTGAGCAGAAAAACAAGAGGCAGAAGCTGCAAAGCTCAGGCTTTTGAAACCTGATGTCATATTGATACAAGTCATTAGAACACACCCATCACTTACATCAACATCTTTTTTCAATTATCCTTCTCCTGTCCACCTGCCCTCTGTTCTCACTCACTGCTTATGAAAGATCAGAGCAGGAAAGAGCTGGATTATTTACAGAATCTGTGAAACAAAGTAATGTTATGCCTGTTCTCTTTCTTCCAAAAATGGAAAATTACCATACCATGCTTTGTTATTAAGTGACAGAAAAGCCCCTAGGAGAATGTCCAATTGAAAAACTTGAGAACAATAATTTGTTAGTTTAAAGTAATCATAGATCTAAGTTTCAAACTTTAGCTGGTAAATATGATAGTCTTCTTTAGACGTAGGTTTAAGAAGAGAATGTGATCGAAGTCTTTTACTGTCCTAAATTCCCCTATGCAAATTTTGTCAATAAAATATTATTAGCACTCAAGATGGGAAAGTTGGAACATTTTTCACCTCCTCTTGAATCTAGTCTTACAGGTATAATTTCATTGCTTTAAGTAATGTGAATGCTATACATTTCAGAAAATACATACAAAAGGCAAATATAAGAACACATACAAAAACAACTCACACATAGTTTATCTTCTCAATTTGTTAGGCAGTCCCTATTGTTTACAACACAAATTGGCATATGCGTGAGAAGACAAGCTCACCCATTTAAGGTCTCTAAGGACTCATGGCTGTATGTTGCCTCTTTGCTTTATATCCTGTTTGTATCTTATACAAAAGCAGCAATTTCACAGAGAAATGATTACTATATGCAAATACATTCACTGTGCTATAGTCTTAGTCTTTTGACTGCACAACACTGACAACACTTTAGAATTTAACTACCATTCTCATGCAGTCTATGTGTTGTCCTTTGTAAGAATGATATACTAATATACGTATAGTTTATCTATATTATGTATATATAATATAATTCTTATTACTCTATGTGTGGCTGCATTTATGTTTGCAGTGGTAGCAATTATTTGGTATTAAGCCCTGACCAAATTCTCCCTGAGAGCAACAGAATCTTCTGAAATACCACTGGTTGGGGTTAGGGATGCAATTTATAGTAGACCAAGTAGAGCCTTCTAAGGCTCATTAACTGATGCTCTAAGGAAATGATTTTCTGACCACAGACAAAATGGAGCCCATTTTCATTGACCGCTGTCCCACAGCATATTAACATACTGATATGCTGCCCTGAAGCCCTTGACAGATGCATTACCTAGTTGGACATTTCCTTCTGGTCAAAAAATTAGCTATAGAATTTACATAATTTCAACTATCAGCAGTTCTATATGCCAAAAGAATCATGCAGGAACAGTAAAATTTGTTACAAGATGAACAAACCTAAAACTCTAATGAAGTTAAGTCCATCCAGAGGGATGAACCATAACACACACACTGACACTCCCATCACAAGTTAATTTCACCATGTTTCTCAGGATGTATTAAAACAGTCTTATTCTAAGGACCTCCCCTACTCATTTATAACACCTTCAAAGCTACAATAAGTGAAAGCAGAGACTAACAGAGAAAATAACTAACCCACAGAACTCACAAAGATGGTTACCTGGTAGTCTGGTTTTGTAAAATAATCCAAAGAAGAGATATGGTCTAGAAAGATGCTGAATTCTGGAGGGAGATGTTTCAGCATGAGCCTGTGGTCATATCTCTCCTTAATAGAGCCTACTTGCTCCTGGGAAGTAAAGAGAAAAAGAGCTACAGTCAATTTCTCTTGGCGGTTAGGCATTAAGAGCCCCTCAGTAGCCGTCTCAAGGGTATATACTAGGGAATGAGATAGTGGGTAATTAAGTATAAAGCAAGAACTAAGCTCTTACTAACAGCTTAATGTACAATGTTTTAAAATGGAAAAAACTATTATGCAGAACCAAACAAGTAGCACAGAGTTCTGCATCAGTATATTGATAGTCCCCAAAAGAAATTATTTAATTTAGTTTTCTGAGACAGGGTCTTGCTCTGTTGCACAGGCTGAAGTGCAATGGCATAATCACAACTCACTGTAGCCTTGACCTTTGAGACTCAAGTGATTCTCCTGCCTCAGCTTCCCAAGTAGCTGGGACTACAGGCACATGCCACCATGCCCAGCTAATTTTTAAAAATTTTTTGTAAAGATGGGGGTCTCGCTATGTTATCCAGCCTGGTCTCGAATTTTTGGGCTCAAATGATCCTCTTGCCTCAGCCTCCCAAGGTGCTAGGATCATAGATGTGAGCCATTGCACCCATCTCAAAATAATTTATCTTAAATCTGATCTACTTTTCTTTTTCAACACATGTGTTTACAGTTTTCTAAATCAAACAATATAATGTGACAATCAAAAACTAAAAGCTTACTTGACTTACAAAAACAAAGGGGAGAACTAATAAAATTAAAAGCTAAGATGGAGGGCTATAAATTAATCAGAAGCAATTAGTGTCTATTCTCCATGTACACAGAGAAATCTCATAACATTAATTTGATCTTTAATGTCAGTTCAGAGAGAAAAATATATATACTGGGATATAGTAAAAGTGCTTATAGATTTTAAGTCTTATACATAAGTATATTTTCAACAAAAATGTTTATTCAGGAGAAATTTTTATTTCTTCCACCAAAATTGACATCTCCATTCCCAAAATTACCTTGTCCTTTATTTTTCTCCATGGCAGCTGACCAACCACAAACTCCACTAACATGTAGAATAAGGACCAAAGGTCATCATGTCTTCCCATTTCCTTCATAAACAAAACAAAATCCAGTCACATTACATTACTATTACTTGTGAGTACATTACATTGGTCAAGGCCTAACCATTTTGTTTCACCTTATTAGGTGAAAAATGTAAACTGATTTCCCCAAAAATTATATGGTAAATATATATATAAATTTACATAGCAATACAGCAATCTATATGGCAGAATATACAAATTGAAAAACCTTTTGAAACAAAGGACACCCCAAAACATGGAAATGCTGGAAGTAATATAACAGCTCATTAGTTAATGTGTTCATTTAGAAGAAAGAGAACTCTTAAAAGCTATTTTTTTTTAAAGGTGGAAATAAGGGAAGCAAGCTGATGCTGAAGTTTTGGGCATCTGTCATCAGCGTATCCATCAGGAAGGGGACAGGCATAAAGGCGTTGGGCCTACACAGGACAGGAGTTGTAACTGAGATACACCCCACCCCCACCATATAGCTAGGGCCCTAAAAGGGTTACATCCGTAGTGTAGTATTTGGTGTGTACATTATACTATAATAATTGTTTTCTGTAAAATTTAACTGCTATCAAAAGAAAAAAATGAGTTTTTAAAAAATTGCCCTGAGAATTTGTTACCATAGGCCTGTCCCTCATTTAGACTGGAGGGTTAAATATATACCTGTGTGGTCTGAAAAACCAAGGGTGATCATGCCCCGCAGGAATGACAGAAGCAAATTTGTCCTCTCAGGATAAATACATCCCTAAATTCAGACCTCATAGAAGTGCTATACAAAAAGCCTCACCAAATGTTCATTATTCAGATTTATAAAGTATATTAATAAGCTAATGTCAAAAGAAGCTACAAAAAGTAGAAAAAAGTATCCAAGGATTTCAGAAATGGAATTATAGGATATGAAGAATGTTTAAAATGTTAAAATGAAAAATGGAATCAGTCACCAGAAAAGAATCATATTCAATAAAAACAGACCAAAACCCAACCAGATTTGAAAAATGACTAAAAAGAACATCTAGAAATAAAAAGCACAATTATAGAAATTAAAAATTCAATGGACAGGTTTAAAAGCTGATCAAACACAGCAGAAAGAAATCAATTGGAAAACAGATCTGAAGAAATTATCTAGAATGCAGCACAGAGACACAAAGAATTAGAAAATCCAGTAGTGAACTTAAAAGGAAGTACAAAGGACAGAATAAGAAAACCTAAGAAAGTCTAATACTTCAATTTGGTGACTGGGCAAAAAGGGTATAAAGAGAAAGGGAAAAAGGGAATATGAGAATCTTCCAGAATCGAGGAAAGACATGAACATTTTGGTTAGGAAACACATCAAATCCAAACAGATAAATATTTAAAAATCCACACCTAGGCACATTTGAATGCAGGACTCCAAAGACAGAAGATACCAAAAGTATTCAAATAAAAAGGACAAATTGGCTAGGCATGGTGGCTCATGCCTGTAATCCCAGCACTTTTTTGGGAGGCCAAGACAGGTGAATTGCTTGAGCTCAGGAGTTCCAGACTAGCCTGGGCAACATGGCAAAGCTCCGTCTCTACAAAAACTACAAAAATTAGCCAGATGTGGCGCATACCTGTGGTCCCAGCTACGCAAGAGGCTGAGGTGGGAGGATTGCCGGAGCTCAGGAGGTGGAGGCTGCAGTGAGCCGAGATCATACCAGTATACTCCAGCCTGGGCAACAGAGCAAGACTCTCCCAAAAAATAAAAGATAAAATTTTAAAAAGGACAAATTAAGGCCAGACGCGGTGCCTCATGCCTGTAATCCTAGCACTCTGGGAGGCCGAAGCTGGTGGATTGCCTAAGCTCAGGAGTTCCAGACCAGTCTGGGCAACATGGTGAAACCCCGTCTCTATTAAAAAATACAAAAAATTAGCTGGGTGTGGTGGCATATGCCTGTAATCCCAGTTACTCAGGAGGCTGAGGCAGGAGAATTGCTAGAACCCAGAAGGCAGAGGTTGCAGTGAGCCAAGATCACGCCATTGCACTCCAGCCTGGGCAAGGGAGGGCGAGAGAGCAGGACTCTATCTTTTTTTTAAAAAAAAGTAACAACAATTAAATAAAGTAACAAAGATGTTCTCAACAGTGACCCAAGAAGCAGAAGAAAGTAATTTTTTCGAAGTATTGAGATAAATATTAACAAGATTAAAATGTAAAACAACAATAAGACAGTATGACAGAGTTCAAGTGTTTTTTTGTTTTGCTCGTTTTTTGAGACAAGAGTCTCGCTGTAGTCAGCCCGGGCTGGAGTGCAATGGGGCGCTATCGGCTCACTGCAACCTCTGCCTCCCAGGTTCCAGCAATTCTCCTGCCTCAGCCTCCAGAGTAGCTGAGATTACAGGCGCCTGCCCACCACACCCGGCTAATTTTTATATTTTTAGTAGAGATTGGGTTTCACCATGTTGGCCAGGCTCAAGTGTTTTTAAAAGTCCTTGTATTATTTAAGAATTATTTATGTTAAAACTTTAAGATTTGGCAAGGCATGGTGGCTCATGCATGTAATCCCAGCACTTTGGGGGACTGAGGCTAGAAGACTGCTTGAGGCCAGGAGTTTGAGACCAGCTTGGGCTACATAGCAAGACTGTCAATACAAACAATTAAAAAATTAGCCAGGTACAGTGGTGTGCACCTGTAGTCCTACCTACTGAGAAGGCTGAAGCGGGAAGACTGCTTGAGCCCAGGAGTTCAAGGTTATAGTAAGCTATGATCCTGCCACTACACTCCAGCCTGGGCAACAGAACAAGACCCCGTCTCTAAAAAGTAAAGTTTAAGGAACCAGAAAAAGAGAAATGGAGTGTATTATTTTTAGATATTATCAAATCAGGGATTCAGAGTATGGAAAAAAGAAGCATGTTAGAATTATCTGGGAACCTTTTAAGATTAGACAAGCAACTCTGGAAGTTCCAAGAGCTGCACTCTTGCATCACCTCACAAATTAACAATCGTTGTGAACTACATTACTGAGTAAAAGCATTCTACCCCTCAGGTGTGCTGGGAGCAGGAAAGAGGGTTAAGAACCACTGCTATACACTATATAACCTCTACAAGGTTAGATGAGTAACAAATAAGCAAGTTATCAAAGTAACTGTTAAAGGACACTACACTGGAAAGGCTTTTAGAAGAAATTGCCGCTGTCTAAATTAAAACAATAAAAGTACATAATCTCTTTCTATTCGCTATTTTGAAAATGCTTATGTAGCTATTATAATCTCTGAAAATACATTTATCTTAAAAATAATTCTTTAATAAAATTAATTGGAAAACCTAGTATTTCTAAACTTTTATAAGAATCTATCAGGAAAAGAAGAGAAATTCTTTTCAAGGCAAAGTAAATGACTAGATATCATAAAATAAAGCAACACTGAATCAAACCAAATGAGTTTAAATGCTTGGCAGAGTGCTACACACTGAGAAAAATGGCTTTACTATTTTCAATTTATAATCACACCATAGGAAACCAAATTAACTGGAGCACAGCATTTAAGACCACAGTATACTCTTCCTATTATATGTTGGTCAAGTTCTCATTAAAGCAATTTTGGCTTATCAGAACAGGAACAAGGTAAAGAAAAGAATCAAGAAAAAACACTTTTCTCCCTATTTTATCAAGGAATCACTTGTTAAGCTTCTCAACTCTATGCAAAAAAAGTTAAAAGGATTGATAATCCATAAAAATGCCCACTTTTCCTACTCATAAAGTTCAGGATGAAGGGGAAAAAGTCAGCGCAGAACAAAGGGACCAAAGGAAGGGGGTGAGGGAGATATTTTTAAAATTTAACCCAAGAGGAAAGGGATAATTTACTAAAATGAACATTTTAAAATTGTCTGTACTTGAAATCTTCATGAAAACAAAAGGTTTGGTAGGGAGAGGGATATCACAGATTAGACACATATTACAGACAAAATGATGACTCCACATTTCATTAGGTATTGATAGTATTATATTTCCAAATAATTTCTTGAAATAGTACACAGGTGTTTCAATCTCTTCCAAATTCTCTCTCTACATATATATGTATTTTTTTTGAGACAGAGTCTTGCTCTGTTGCCCAGGCTGGACTGCAGTGGCGTGACCTTGGCTTACCACAACCTTCGCCTCCCGGGTTCAAGTGATTCTCTTGCCTCAGCCTCCCAATTAGCTGGGACTACAGGTGCACACCACCATGCCCAGCTAATTTTTGTATTTTTAGTAGAGACGGTGTTTCACTATGTTGGCCAGGCTGGTCTCGAACTCCTGACCTTGTGATCTGCCCACCTTGGCCTCCCAAACTTCTATATTAAATTTGTTAATACTTATATCTAATTAAGGACACAGATTCCTCATAGACATAAATACACTTAACTATTGTCTTTTCTGGCAAATTCAATTTTATTTTCCAAGCAGCTGCACATATCTATTATCCACGATACACTATACCGTGCATTAGTATTATCAATTCCATTACCATCAGTGCCACACAAGAATGAATTAGGACAAACATTTCAAGCAACTTTGTAGCTATTAAAGGGATCCTCAACTCTCAAGCATTTTTCATACTTTTGTTTTTATTAAGAAGTCAATCTCACTTTGGGAGGCCAAGGCAGGCGAATCATGAGGCCAGGAGTTTGAGACCAGCCTGGCCAATATGGTGAAACCCCGCCTTTACTAAAAATACAAAAAATTAGCTGGGCGTGGTGGTGGGCACCTGTAATTCCAGCTACTCAGGAGGCTGAGGCAGGAGAATCACTTGAACCTGGAAGGCAGAGGTTGCAGTGAGCTGAGATCACACCACTGACTCCAGCCTGGGGGACAGTGCAAGACTCTGTCTCAAAAAATAATAATAATAATATAAAATAATAATAATAATAAAATAAAAAAGAAGACAATCTGATTTAAGCTATTAGCATACTTATACAGATATGACTCCAGTTCAGATACCTACCCTGTTCCGATGTGCATTGATTGATGCATAACGAACTGTCCCTCGAAAGCCTGCCACAGCTCGAGGCTACAACAAAGCCATGCAAAGAATAATAAATGAGTTTCAAACAGCAATACACTCAGCACACTTGAACCCATGAAGTAAATGCAAGAAACATGTCCTTTATTGTCACAATAAAACACTATTTAATTTCTAACTTTTAACTATGAAATTACAAGAAACTAGAGAGATTATCTCTAAATCACATCTTTAAAAAAAAACACTGATAAAATTGTAATTTTCAGTTCCGTTTTTTCCTACCTACATTTTAAAATACAGGGGCATTTATGACATCTCTACAACTCTGTATATTAGAAAATATTAAATGCTTTCATATACCCATAATCATGATAAGCATCCTAGTACATACATTAATATTCAGGTTCTGGATACAAATAACTACATTTAGATAGTGAGGAATCACTAAGTAATCTGAGATACCAAGCTCTTCATACCTTGGCTATTTCATTCAAACTCAATTCAAAGGTAGTGGCAACTTGTACCCTACCTTCGTATGCAATTCATGTATTAAAAATTCAAGTTACTGGGTGCTTAGTATGTGCCACATACTAGAAATAACACCAACATGAAAAATATACGATCCTAGTCCTCAGAGAACTCAACTTAGAATAAAGTCCAGGCTTTTTACTTAGCCTATAAGACTTCATGATCTGGCATTTGTCTTCTTTCACAATGGATTTACCGTGGTTTCTTTTATGATCAATTTTAGTTTTAGCTCAAAACAGTGCACACGATTCTCTCCAGTTGGAATCCCAGCTCCTTGAATCTCTCCAATGGCTAGCTCTTCTACTCCATTTTAAGGCTTCTGCTCACATGTCACCTCCTCAGAGAAACTTCCCTTAATCATTCTAATCTAAAATACTACTCCCCCCATCTGTAGTGGCACTTTATTCTTTTACTCTGCTTTATTTCTTTTAACACCTTTACTACCCCCAAATCAATTTTATTTATATTCTTATTCTGTTTATTGCCCATTTGTTTAGATTTTAATTTTTTTTAAGAGATGAGGTCTCACTCTGTAGCCCAGGCTGTAGTGCAGTGGTGTAATCATAGTTCACAGCAGCCTCAAATTCCTGGGCTCAAGTGATCCTCCTGCCTCAGCCTCCCAAGTAGCTGGAACTACTGGAGTGTGCCACCACATAGGGTTAATCTATTTTAATTTGTTTACTGGCTGTCTTCTTTTAGTCCATGGAATATAAACTCTGTGTGGGCGAGGTCTTTGTCTTGCTCATTTTACAATTATAGATATAGACTCTGAGAGGTATGTAACTTGTCTAAGGACACAAAAATCAGTAAATAATAAAACCAGGCATTAACTAAGGTCTTTCAACATTGTCTCCATTCTACTGCTCCCCAAGAATCAAGTAAGTACCCTGAGGATTTGTGGGTGGCACTGTAGCTCAATATGAAAACTGACAAACTTGAAAATGATCATAGACAAACTTTTCATTAGTATAATTTTTGGTTTTTTTTTTTTCTTAAGTAACCTCAAATTTTTCTCAATTAGCATGTATTACTTTTGTAGTCAGAAAAGACAGTAAAAAATCCTGGCCAGGCGCATTGGCTCACACCTGTAATCTCAGCACTTTGGGAAGCTGAGGTGGGCAGATCACAAGGGCAAGAGATCGAGACCATCCTGACCAACATGGTGAAACCCCATCTCTACTAAAAATACAAAATCAGCTGGGCATGGTGGTGCATGCCTGTAATCCCAGCTACTCAAGAGGCTGAGGCAGGATAATCACTTGAACCCGGGAGGTGGAGGTTGCAGTGAGCCGAGATTGTGCTACTGCACTCCACTCTGGGCGACAGAGTGAGACTCTGTCTCAAAAAAAAAAAAAAAAAAATTCCTTACCAGAATAATTTGGTCATATGTTACCGCATAGGATAAACAATCTATGTGTTCTTCCTCCATTTTCTCATTTTATAATCTATGTTTAATCAAGTTAGCTATTTCATTTCTTCCTTCATTAAATACTCTCTTTCCCTTTACTTTTGTTTGGTTTTTAAGACACCTATTTTAAAATATTCTCTATTTAATGGCAAGTCTCAGTAATTAAAAGTTCCTGCAATCTTTAAAAAAAAAATCCCCATTATTTTCTTAGCTGCCATTCATTGACAATCATAGTCAGTGGATCTCAATATTTTCCTAAGACGTCATGGTTAACAGGAATACCTAATATGCTCAATTTGGTTGATGGAACTAAGGTTGGAGAGTTTTCTTTTTAGAAGAAAAATGTCTAAGAGAATATATGAAAATCTACTATGAATCTTTTTCAGTTAATAACGTTTCAGAGGTTGTACTTTTATTCATTACCTGACATGAGCCTTCAGTTAACATAGAATTTTTTGTGTGTGTTATATAATTTTGCCCAATTATTTTCATTCCAGTAACTGTCAGAATGAAAACCTCCAGACTTATTATCACATTCTGCAGCCTAGTCCACAGCTGATTGGGCATCTGGACTTCTCCCTGATGGATTCTAGCCAAGACAAGCCCAGGAGACTCTTTCTACTTAAGAGTTTCCCTGGCCTGGCTCTGCCCTTACTTCTGCCATAGAAAGGCTGAAATAGAGATAAAGAGAAATCAGTTGTTTAGAGAAATCTTGAGATAAGTAGTCAAAGAAATAACACCAGTTTGCATATCTCATCTAATTCTAATAGAAAAAGAAATAATGTCAGATCAAGGAAATTCAATCACCTTATTTAATGTAGTAAAGACAACTCAAACCCAACTGGGGAAAAACAGTCACGTATGCAAATGATTCCAATTTAAAGCAGATTATAATGAACACCATTAGTGAAGCACAATGAAATATAAACACTTGGGAGTGGTAAGGATTAGTCCCATGTAGTAGGAGGGAGGAAGGACAAGTCTTAGGAATAGGCAGCACTTTGCTGGGTCTTGAAACAATCTCTTGAAACCTCCTCAATTGATGGCACTTTGCCAATATTTATCAAAATTGTAAATGCATATATTCACTTTGTCTCACAATTTCACTTCTGGAAATTTATCTCACAGATATACTTGTATGTGCAAAAATAGTGGATGTAGTCAGTCACTACCATCATTGTTTGTGATAGCAAAAGATTGAGTGCAACCTAAATGTCTGCCAATAGGAGACTCTGATTAAATAAATTATAGTACGTCCAAATAATGGAATACACTCTGAAGTTGCAAAAAAAAAAAAGAGGGGCCAGGCACGGTAGTTCATGGTTATAATTCCAGAACTTTGGGGAGTCTAAGGCAGGAGGATCACTTGAGGCCAGGAGTTTAAGACCAGCCCGGGCAACATAGTGAGACCCTGTCTCTGGAAAAAAAGAAAAAAAGAAAAAAAAAAGAATTAAAGAATTAGCTGGGCATGGTGGCATGCACCTATAGTCCCTGCTACCAGCTACTTGGGAGGCTGAGGTGGGAGAATCCCCCAGCTACTTAGGAGGATGCGGCAGGAGGACCTCTGAGTCATGGCTGTAGTGAGCTGTGATCATGCCACTCCACTCCAGCTTGGGTGACAGAGCAAGACCCTGTCTAAAAGAAAGAAAAAAAAAGAATGAGGAAGTTCTATATACCAACATGGAAAGATCGTCTAGATACACTGTCAAGTGAAAAAAAGAAAGGTATAGAATGTATATCATGCTACCTTTTTAACCAAAAGGTAAAAATAAGAATGTTCATTTGTATTTATTGTATGTGAATAAAGAAATTCTGGAAGAATATATTAAGAAACTAATAACAGTACAGCTACCTAAAGGTGAATGTAGGGAGCAGGGGGAAGAATCAGAGATAGTATAGGAAATGAGTAGATTTGGAATAGGCAGAGATGAAATGGAGATTTATTTCACTGTTTACTTTTTAATTTCTTTTCAAGTCAGGTTTAATTTACTTTACTTTGAATTACTGAGGTATCATTTACTTACAATAAAATTCATACTTTATGTATACACAGTTCTATGAGTTTTGACTGATATAAAGTCACATAACCACCACCACAACTAAGATATCAAATATTTCCATCACTCCAATAAGTTTCCTTAAGGCCCCTTTGAGTCAATCCCTCCCACCCCTAGTCTCTGACAACCAATGATTTCTGTCCCTTGTCAGCACTTGGTATTGTCTGGTTTTTGTTTTAACCATTCTAATTGGTAGGCAGTGGTATCTTGCCAGGCTTTTAATTTGCATTTCCCTAATAACTAATGATATTGACCATCTCTTAATATGCTTATTTGCCATTTGTATCTCTTCTTTGATAAAATGTCTATTCAAATATTTAGCCCACTTATACTGTGTTGCTTTCTTTTTATTGAGTTGTATGAGTTGTTCATAGATCCTGGATATAAAACCTTTATCAGATGTGTGTTCTGCAAATATTTTTCTCCATCTGTGACCTGTCTTTTCATTTGCTCGACAGTGTCTTTCAAAGAGCATAAGTGTTTAATTTTGATACATTTTTAGTTCTTTAACTTTTGCATCACATGAATATGTTACCTATTTGAAATTTATATTTAAAAATATTTTGAAAGAAAAAGAAAGTAAAAAGTGAAAGTATTTAACAATCTATGAGCATATTTTATTTGATACCTAGATATTCAAATGAAAACAAAAAAGAAAAAATAAATCGGGCCTTGAAGAGCTGATGGAATTACAACAGAAAAAATGAGATGCATTTTAAGTCAAAAAAACATGGTTAACAATGCAAAGAGGGAGGAAAGTACTGTTGGTGTTAAGAGAAACAAATCTGGTACGACTGTAGCTGACCGTGAGAGAAAAAAAACAGGAAAATAGGTTGAAGTCAGATTAAAGGAGGACTTAAATGTCAAATTAAGGTCTTCTTTAATTTGGTTTATAACGTGTAGGTAACTGGAATTCATAAAATATTTTTAGGCTGGGCGCGGTGGCTCACGCCTGTAATCCCAGCACTTTGGGAGGCCGAGACGGGTGGATCAGAAGGTCAGGAGAGCAAGACCATCCTGGCTCACACTGTGAAACTCCGTCTCTACTAAAAATACAAAAAATTAGCCGGGCGCGGTGGCGGGTGCCTGTAGTCCCAGCTGCACGGGAGGCTGAGGCAGGAGAATGGCGTGAACCCGGGGGGCGGAGCTTGCAGTGAGTGGAGATCGTGCCGCTGCACTCCAGCCTGGGCGACAGAGCGAGACTCCGATGGAAAGTAACGATTGACAAAATGCTCTGCATGTATGTTCACTCTGGTGGAAGTATAACAGACTGAAAGGAGAAGACAGAGAGATGAGTGAGGAAACTATTTTAACAATTAAAACAAGAAACAACAAAATTAGTACAAGGGCAGAAGCAGTGTGAATGTAAAGGAGAGAATGTATGTTAGAGACAGGATGAACTCCCAGGAGAATAAACCAAGAAAGAAGGGAATGACTCTAGCCTATTGCTAACAAAAGGGAAAGGATCAGGAGAAAAAAATGCAAGAACTATGTAATAGAACTCCCAATGGAATTAAGAAACTATCTCAAATTCAGCTGAAATTCTGAAATACTAACACAGAAAAAAGACTTTAAAAATTGTTCTTACATAAGTTACTACAATCTTAGGCACTGGAAGTTTCAGGTGAATGGTTAGGACGGGAGCAACAGGAGAAAACATGTCACTCCAAGAGCTTAGACACAAAGGGCCAGTGCGAGATGCCAGCTGAAGGGCTGAAACTGGGGAATGCCTTAAAAGCAGGACACATACACAAAATGAACAGGCAGATTCAAATCATTAGGTAAACAGAAGTTCAACTCTGAAATTATGAATCAAAGTGTTGCAGATATATATAGTTTAGGACTTCTTTGCCCTTCACAACCCTACTTAATGTAACTAATACATCTTAAAGGTGATAAAGAGTAGAGGCTGTCAAAACCAACTTCATAAAACAACACACTGGTATAACAGATACACTCCATCATTCCCTTTGCAATGCCTTCTGACTGATGGTCCTACACCACAAGATTGGTAAATAAATATACATCTTTGTTTTGAGGAAGTTCCTTCGTGGTGATAGAATAGCTTTGTATCTGGATTATGGTGTTGATGTCTTAGTCCATTTGTGCTGCTACAAAATAAGCTTGCCCAACATGTGGCCCAGGATGGCTTTGAACACAACCCAACACAAATTCATAAACTTTCCTAAAACATTATTGGGATTTCTTTTTTTAGCTCATCACTTATTGTTAGTATATTTCATGTGTGGCCCAGGACAATTCTTCCATTGTGGCCCAGGGAAGCCAAAAGATTGGACATCGTTGCTATAAAGGAATACATGAGGCTGAAAATTTATAAAGAAAAGAGGTCTGTTTGGTTCACAGTTCTGCATGCTGGTTGTACAAGAAACATGGCACCAGTATCTGCTTCTGGTGAGGGCTTCAGGCTGCTTCCACTCATGGTGGAAGGCAAAGCAGAGGAGGCATGTGCAGAGGTCACATGGTGAGAAAGGAAGCAAGAAGGTGGGGGAAGGTGCCAGGCTCTTTTTAACAACCAGCTCTCATAAGAACTAACAGTGAGAACTCATGACCCTCCACTCCCAGGAGAGAGGAGTGATCTATTCATGAGTGATCCATCCCACAACCCAAACACTGCCCCTTAGGCCTCACTTCTAGCATTGGGA
Source organism: Chlorocebus sabaeus (assembly GCF_047675955.1). Taxonomy (NCBI): domain Eukaryota; kingdom Metazoa; phylum Chordata; class Mammalia; order Primates; family Cercopithecidae; genus Chlorocebus; species Chlorocebus sabaeus. The sequence continues at coordinate 18,700,573 of NC_132929.1, forward strand.
ATCAAATTTAAACATCAGATTTGGATGGGACATTCAAATTACGGCAGTTGGTTATATGAATCTATACATGTGATAAAATTTCATGTACCACCACCCCCACCAAAACGTGCATGTTGAACCTGGTAAAATCTAAGTCTGTACTTGAGTTAATAATATTATACGAACATCAATTTCCCAGTTTTTACAATGTACTATGATTATGTAAGGTATTATCACTGGAGAAAGCTGGATGAAGGTACATGGTAACTGTATTATTTTTGTAACTTCTTATGAGTCTTAACTATTTGAAAACAAAAAGACAAAACAAAGAAAAATATAAAAAATGCTTAAAGTACTATGTCGTGATTCTTCATCCTTAATGAATCTTCAATTAACAGACCAACTACTATTACATATTGATCAGCCAACAGAGTATTTACTGTGATAACAAAACAGTATTTGTTATGATAAGAACTCATAGACACAAAGGGAAAGACGAACATTGGGGCCTACTTCAGGGTGGCGGGTGGGAGGAAGGAAAGGAGCAGAAAAAATAACTAGGCTTAGTACCCGGGTGATAAAATAATCTATATAACAAACCCCCATGGCACGAGTTTACCTATATAACAAACTTGTACATGTGCCCCCAAACCCAAAATAGAAATGAAAAATAATAATAAAAAAGGACAACAATATACATCAAATCAGGGGGAAAAGCAAATAATAATAATAATAAAATAATAAAAAAGCAGAGGGGGCCAGGTGCAGTGGCTCACACCTGTAATTTTAGAACTTTGGGAAGCTGAGGCAAGAAGATCACCTGAGCCCAGGAGTTTGAGGCTACAATGAGTTTTGATTGCACCACTGCACTCCCGCCTGTGCAACAGAGCAAGATCCTGTCTCTTTAAATAATAATAATAAATTTAAAAAGCAAAGGGAAAGGAATATGAGAGGGAAAAGGGAGAGAGGGACTGGATTAAAAACATTAAAAGTCGATTGGGTTAAATTCATGACAGACATGAAGGCCTGTCATGGCAGCTATCTGCATCTGCTCCCTAACTCCAAAACAAGTACCCTCAAGATCTGCAGAAGAGAGAAGAAAGAAAACAAAGAAACAAGTTAACACAAAATATAGAATGGAGACTATGTCAAGGGCTGCACTGGCTAATGTGATAGCCACTTAAAATTAAATGAATTTAAAATTCAGTTCCTGGACCAGGTGTGGTGGCTCATGCCTGTAATCCCAGTACTTTAGGAGGCCGAAGAGGGCGGATCCCTTGAGGTCAGGAGTTCGAGACCAGCCTGGCCAACATGGTGAAATCTCGTCTCTACTAAAAATGCAAAAAGAAATTAGCTGGGTGTGGTGGCGGGCGCCTGTAGTCCCAGCTACTCGGGAGGCTGAGGCAAGAGAATCGCTTGAACCTAGGAGGTAGAGGTAGCAGCGAGTTGAGATAGCGCCACTGCACTCTGGCATGGGCGACACAGCGAGACTCCATTTCAAAAAAATAAAAATAAAAATAAAATAAAATAAAATATAAAATTAAATTAAATTAAATTAAATTCAGTTCCTCACTTGCTCTGGCTACAATCCAACTGCTCTATAGCCACATGTAGCTAGTAGCTACCATATAAGACAGTACAGATACAGAACATTGCAATCATCATAGTAAGCTCCATTTGTCAGTGCTGCTTGAGGAAGAAAAAGGGATATGATCAGGAAAGGACCCACAGCATGCTTCTAAGATGGTAATACGCCATTTCTTAACCTAGATGGAGGCCAGTAATGTTTCGTTATTCTTAATTTTTAATGTTTTTTACACTCTTCTGGAATATATAGCAAGACAAAATAAACAAAATCAAAATACAGATTTCTGCAGATAACATGATGGTATACTTAGACAATCCAAACAACTGATTCAAGTTTCCTAGCAATAAATAAATAATTGTACATATGAAACAAATCTACAATGGGAACTTTTGATTTTACATTAGTAGAACAATATGAGAAAATTATTTCAAACACAATCCAAAAAAGTATGACATTAACTTTTTTATTTATTTTTATTTTATGTTTATTATTAATTTCATCAAACCAAAACTTTAAAGAAGCAGAGAGATCCCAAAACAGACAGGAGCTGAGACCAAATAAGACTTGCGAATCCCATACTGAGACCAAATAAGTCCATTTACAATATTAACAGAGTGACATCAATGCTGTACAGTTTTATTGCTAAATTAAGTTTGGCCTAAAACTGCCTCTGTACATGTTTTATGGCTGGTCTAGAGGTAATGATGGTAACCTAACTTGAGTATAAATAGACTGTAAACTACTCTTGTAACAAACAGCCAAGTCTCAGCCAACCACAGCAGCCAACTGTTCAAAGCAGATTCAAATAAAGCAAATGCCCAGCTGTAAGCAATCCAGCTGTTTCTGTACCTCACTTACATTTTCTGTACCCATTTTACTTTTTATGTTCATACATGTTATCTGACCATGTGGCAGCCCCAGAGTCATTCTGAACCTATTCCTATTCTGGGGGGCTACATGATTCATGAATCATTCTTTGCTCAACTAAACTCTGTTAAATTTAATTTGCCTAATGTTTTCTTTTTAACAAACCTAAAAGCCCTATCAAAAATAGAGGTTGTGGTAAAGGGAACTAGGAGGAAATTCACTGAAGATACAGCTTAAAGAATAGCTGGACAGGAGAGAACTAGGGGGAAAAGATAGCTGAAGGACCTGACATCAGAACAATGATCAAACATTGACTTCAGAAACTATTCCATTTTAGAAGCCACAGTTTGATTAGCTGGTCAAGGTATTTATGCCCCCAAGATATTGTTATAAACAATAAAGTAACTGGCCTGCAATCAGTGAAGTTCAACAGCTGGATGTGGCCAAGGAAAGAGCAGAAGTGAGCCTTACTGGTGCCATTACCGTCACAGCGTGATTGTGGTCATACCCAAAGACGCACCTCCCTGAAGAGCAGCACAGTCTTAATACTGTGTGTATGGTTTGCAGGGAGGGAGGGAGAACGGAATAGATTTCACTGAAATGATCCTGTCAGCCACTAAACAAAAAATAACAACAAGCCCTAGAAGGGGGAAACTAGTACCCAGAGTTGCAGTAATATATTACCTAAAAGGCCCAGTTTCCAACAAAAAATCATGAGGCATGCAAAGAAACAGGAAAGTATGACTTATACATAGGGGGAAAAAAGCAGGTAACAGAAACTGCCTGTGAGAGTGACCAGATATTGGATTTAACAGAAAAAGATTTTAAAGTAGCCATTATAGATATGTTTTCAGAAATAAAGGATAGCTTGATTAAACAGGTAAAAGAAAATGCGATGACAATGTTGCATCAAATAGAGAATATCAATGAAGAGAACTAAGTGGAAATTTGGGAGTTGAAAAGTACAGTAACTGAAATAGAATTATAGTATGTAGAAAGGGTATCATACTGCACAAATGACCCCTCATCTCAAAGGGTCAACATGTGTTCTTACTAGAAGACCACTCGAAATCTCCCTCTAATGTACATTTTTTAAAGCCACAAATTTGAATAATACAATTTATTGTCATTCTATAATCATTAAATGTATATGCCACTTCTTAGATAACATCCATTAGGAAAAATAATTAGCATTTTTAAAAAAGTGTGACACTATAAATACCAGGGTAATTATCAAATATTCGATAATAATATGAAAAATCTTACTGGTCTGACGTCACCACACGAATTGGTAAACTGTCGAGCCAAGCCAAAATCAAGCATGTAACATTTCCTACATGTACTAGGAAAGCGGCCCATAGCGAAGTTCGACTAGAAAAATAAAGAAGGAAAATATATACATTCTTATAATACTTAGTCCTTACATTTTAAGTCTTCTTCTATTTAAGCTCTATATAACACACATGTTCCAAATATACTATTCTAGTCAATGATGTTTAGTAGGTATTAAAATATGATTTAGTTTTGGGTTCTATTAATGCCTAATATCAGGTAAACTTTCAGCAAAAAAGGATGTAAATGACTAAGGTTACACACAAGACAATATTAATTAGACTTGAAACTCTAAGTTCTTGAAATTCTAGTCTAAGTGAATGCTTAAATGACAACCCAACCCCCTACTTTTTAAAATAGGAGAAATCAGAGATGGACCAAAAAAAAAACAAAAAACCATAGAAATTTAAAAGAATTTCCTCTAAACGGCCAGGTGCGGTGGCTCACACCTGTAATCCCAGCACTTTGGGAGGCCAAGGCAGGTGGATCACGAAGTCAGGAGTTTGAGACCAGCCTGACCAACGTGGTGAAATCCCATTTCTACTTTAAAAAAAAAAAATTAACCTCGTGTGGTAGCATGCGCCTGTTATTCCAGCTACGCAGGAAGCTGAGGCAGAAGAATTGCTTGAATCCGGGAGGCGGAGGTTGCAGTGAGCCGAGATTGCGCCACGGCACTCTAGCCTGGGCGACAGAGTTAGACTCTGTCACAAAAAAAATTAAAAAAAAAAAAAAAAGAATTTCCTATAAACATCATAAAACTGAATTTCACTAAGTCTAAAATTAAAATACAATTTATAGAAACATTTCAAAACGGACTTAAGGAAAATACACTTTGTATTCTTCCCCTAATGAAAATCAGTGTAATATTAAGTGACCACAAATGCAAAGATGAGTATGTAAGTAAGAGGACTTGTGAAGGTAAAGGCCAAATTGTTACCAGAATTATTAGGGTTTTTTTTTGTTTTTTTTTTTAAATATTGTTCTACTTATGGGCTTTCTGATAAAAACAGAAACTATTCCAATCACCATGGTTCTCAAATAATGATGCATAGAAATAGACTGACTCTACTATGTTAAATTTAGTTAGCATTTTCATGTAAACTAATTTTAGAAGTCATGTAACAACAGACGGTTATACTTTTCAACTGTACCAACATATGATACCTTTATAGTAAATATGGTATATCAGAAATGGGTCATTTCACCTAATGAACAATCAAATACCAAAAAGGACAAAAAAACCTATTTCACATTTATGGAAATGACAATTTCTAAGAAAAACAGATTAGTAAATAAAAACCCCACTATATTTCCACAGTATCACTCAGGAAAAAAATGAAGTCTTTCACAACTGATGATTTCCTATAATTTTTGACTTAACAAATAGTTCAAGAACACAATATCAACACCAAAAGCAATATATATAGTTTTTTAACCAATATATCTATAAAAGAAACCAGGGAATAATGCCAATTTAGGCATAAAGCTAAGTAAATGGCAATGTTAGCACACATAATAATAGTCAAACATAAACCTTTTTTAAGAGACAGGGTCTCACTATGCTGCCCAGGCTGGAGTGCAGTGGCTATCCACAGGAGCAATCATAGCTCACTGCAGTCTCCGACTCCTGCACTCAAGGAATCCTCCTGCTTCAGCCTCCTGAGTAGCTGGCACTATGGGCATGTGCCACCGCCCCAGTCTCAGTTTTTATTTTCATTGTATGAGAAAAGCTCCTGAAAATAAGTTGTAGTTGTAATTATTACTTAAAAAATTAAGAGGTAAGTTATATTTTTGCTTCCAGGTCTCTATCGAAATGAAAATATTACCTTGTATTTTACCACAACAAATACATAAAGCTACATTTGTAATTTATTGTGTCCCAGGATAACATTAAGAGTATCAAACTCATTCTGTGCTTTGGATAGAAAAGGTCCCTACCGGTTTGATGTCTCGATGCAAGAACCCCACAGAATGAATGCTTTCAATAGACTCCAAAATCTGTCTACCCAGCCGGAGAGTAGTACTAATGGTGAATGTGCCTCGGGACTGGCTACGGCGAAGATCTGCCAGATTCCGACCCTGTGGAAATTAAACAAACACTTTCAAATACAGTACTAAAACTATATTAGAAGTGAAAACTGGGAAACCACTCACTTACCACTGAAAAATATGTTTTCAGTAAAATAGCAAGAATTTTTTTTCTTTTTCTTTTTTTTTTTTTGAGATGGAATTTCACTCTGGTTGCCCAGGCTGGAGTGCAATGGCACGATCTTGGCTCACTGCAACCGCTACCTCCTGGGTTCAAGCAATTCTCCTGCCTCAGCCTCCTGAGTAGCTGGGGTTGCAGGTGCGCGCCAGCATGCCCAGCAAATTTTTCTGTTTTTAGTAGAGACAGGGTTTCACCATGTTGGTCAGGCTGGTCTCCAACTCCTCACCTCAGGTGATCCACCCACCTCAGCCTCCCAAAGTGCTGGGATTACAGGCAAGAACCACCGTACCTGGCCAAGAGCAAGAATTTTACCCAAATTGTGATCCTCTCACTCAACAGATCTCTTAATCATATGAATGTTTCAGACAAGTTTTAGAATAATGAGATTTTTAGCATATCATGTTTCTGATTCATCATGCTTCCCTTTATCTCTGATGTCATAACAAAAAAGTCTTGATTATTTAAAATATAAGTAATCAAGTATATAATAATTTATATTATTTACATTTGTATTTATTTACTTAAAATATGTGATCAGGCCGGGAATGGTGGCTCATGCCTGTAATCCTAGCAGTTTGGGAGGCTGAGGCAAGCAGATCACGAGGTCGGGAGAGTGAGACTATCCTGGCTAACACGGTGAAACCCTGTCTCTACTAAAAATGCAAAAATTTAGCCAGGTGTGGTGGTACGTGCCTGTAGTCCCAGCAACACAGGAGGCTGAGGCAGAAGAATCGCTTGAACCAAGGAGGCAGAGGTTGCAGTGAACCGAGATCACACCACTGCACTCCAGCCTGGGCGAAACAGCGAGACTCCATCTCAAAAAAAAAAAAAAAATATATATATATACACACACACACACACACACACACACATACACAAGATCAAGTATATATAATGCATATACATACAAAGAGCACGAATTCCTCATTACTGCCTAACATATATTCTCATACAAGTTACTTAACTTTCTTCAATCAGTTTCCTCATAAAAACAAGCTAATAAAACCTACCTCACAGAGCTCTGTGAGGATTAAACAAGATCTATGTAAAGTTTTTCGTGCATGTGTTTTGTTTTTTAAATAGAAATGGGGTCTTGCTATGTTGACCAGACTGGTCTCAAACTCCTTGCCTCCCATCTCAGCCTCCTGACATGATGGGATTACAGGTGTGAACCACCGTGCCTGGCCCCATATAAAGTTTTTAGAATACTGTGTGGTACACAATAGGTACTCAACATAGGCTAACTATTGTTATTATGACCAAACATTATATGACAAACATTCAATTTACTTGTAGAAGTATATAAAAGCAATGAATACATCCAGCATCTGCCATTCATGATTGCACTGAAGCCTCACAGTACCCTAAATAGAAGTTGTTCCTGTGCCTGTTTTACAGATAAGGAAACTAAGGTTCTAAGAGGTTAAATAATGTTAACCTGTTAATGTAAAGCTGTTTTCCAAATCTAACTCTGTCTGACTCCAAAGTGCTCTTCTTTTACAGTCCTCTTTCACAGAGCTTTTCTACAGACTTTTTCATGATGCTGCTCCACCAAGGTTCCTTGTTGCTTAGGTAACAAACCAGTAATCTGAAAAGGAGAGCAGGACCACGGCCCTGCAGCACTACCTCCCAAAGAAAAGACTGGCTCTCCTGTCGCAAGGGGATTTAAATATATATGCCACTAATATTATCACTTCATCTAAAGATAATTGATTCACTTTTGAAAAGTAATAAATTCTTAGATTATCATTCAAAATAAAATATGAAGTACTCCTCAAGTAACAGTTTAAAAGTTACAGTAAAGTCAGGATCCTTTCATACTTCGTATCTTCTTTTTTAAATGCAGCTTTCTCATAATGTAAATTAATTGGGATTTACCTTAGTTATTATTTTTAATGGAAATTTGTTGTTTCCCGCACCTGTAGCAAACGTAAAATAAGTGACAAACTACAGTAGCGAACTGTATAACCATGTGAGAGTACCTAATAACTTTTATTAGAATTCCAATAGTTTTTTCTTCAAAAATCAAAATTTTGATTGCCGAAAATATACCTAATATTGAAACTTTATTTGTAAACAGCTTTCACCATAAAAACTTTCAAAAGGAAATCAATTAAATTTTATTTATGACATTAGTAACACTTTTGAAAAATTTAAATATTTTAAAATACAAGCCTAATGTATCAACTCACAAAATCTGAGAGGTAAACACAAAACTGATAAAAGTATGGGGTAAAGTGTTATTAACATGGTAAAAACATGCAGGTACCCACTAAATTATACTTTAAAGTAAATACTACTAATGAATTATTATTTGTTACAAAGAAAAATTGAAAACAATCTATACAATAGTCCATGGTTATCCATGGTTGTACTTTATCCATGGTTTTACTTTACTGTTTTCCCACAGTCAACCATGGTCCAAAAATATTAAATGGAATATGCCAGAAATAAACAGTTAATAAGTTTTACATTACAGGCCATTCTCATATGTGATGAAATCTCATACCATCCTGCTCCATCAGGCCCAGGACGTGAATCATCCCTTTAGTCCAGCGTGTCCACATGTTGTTACCTGCCCACTAATCACTTAGTGGCCCAATCAGTTACCCAGATGTGCAGGGTTCAGTATGATCTGTGGTTTTAGGCATCCACTTGGGGCCTTAGAAAGTATCTCCTCAGATAAGGGGGTACTATCATAAGTACATTAATAAATGAATAGTTACATAAATAATGGTATAGTCATCTTACTGACTGATATGCAGTCATTCAAAAAATGAAGAATCAAGAACTTATGAACACAAAGAAGAAAACATCAGACACTGGGGTCTACTGGAGGGGGGAGGGTAAAGGAGGGAGAGAGGCAGAAAAGATAACTATTGGGTACTGAGCTTAATACCTGGGTAACGTAATATTACATACAAAAAAATCTCATGACACACGTTTATCTATGTAACAAACCTTCACATGTACCCCTAAAATTAAATAAAAAATTTTTAAATAAAATAAAATGTCACAAGCCACCATATTTTGTAAAAAAAGAAAAAAGGAAGAGGACTATATATGTGGAATGAATTAAAGAAGCAAGTTCATTTCTCTATAAATGTATAAGATCTTAATAAAAATGCAAGTGAATTTCTACACTGAAGATATGAAACACACTCAAAAGAAGAGAAAATAATATAATGAACCTTCATGTATCTACTGGTCACCCAGAATTAACAATTATCAATTCATGCCCAGTCTTGTTTCATCTATTATTCACCTCCTCATCCATATCCTCTCCCCTTCCACCCACATGTACTGAATTATTTTCATGTAAACTCTAACCATATAATTTCATCTCTATACATTAAAAAGTGTAGGCCAAGTGTGGTAGCTCACATCTATAATCCCAACACTTTGGGAAGCCAAGGCAGGAAGATCACTTGAGCCCAGGAGTCCAAGACCAGCCTGGGCAACATACTGAGACCTCATCACTACAAAATATTACAAAATTAGGGCCAGACACGGTGGCTCACGTCTGTAGTCCCAGCACTTTAAGAAGCCAAGGCAGGCAGATCACAAGATTCAGAGATCGAGACCATCCTGGTCAACATGGTGAAACCCCATGTTTAGTCTCTACTAAAAATACAAAAATTAGCTGGGTGTGGTGGCATGTGCTTGTAATCCCAGCTACTCGGGAGGCTGAGGCAGGAGAATCGCTTGAACCTGGGAGGAGGAGGTTGCAGTGAGCCGAGATCGTGCCATTGCACTCCAGCCTGGGCGACAGAAAGAGACTCGGTCTCATAAAAGCAAAACAAAGCAAACAAAAAAATAATTAACTGGGTATGGTGGCACATACTTGTAGTCCCAGCTACTCAGAAAGGTGTGGTGAGAGGATCACTCCACCCCAGGAGGTAGAGGCCGAAGCGAGCTGTGATTACTCCACTGTGCTCCAGCCAGGGCAAGACCCCATCTCAAAAAAAAAAAAAAAAAAAAAAAAACCAAAAGGGTGTAGAAAAGGAAAGAGATACAAATATAAGTAGAAGTTATTAGCAATTACATCATTGTAAATTTGAATTAGAAACATCAATATGAACCATGGCATACTTTCTCATTTTTTAAAATGCATTTCTTAAATCCATCCACTTGAAAAGAATGAAAAATAACGACCAATCCACTTTCAACAGACACCCACATCATCTAGATTCTGGTCTCTAAACATCATTTCCCATTAAAAGGAGCCAAGGCTTAATGGAGAAATGGCTGATTCCAGATCTGGAGTATGAAATATACAGAATGAGCCTGGTACATAGTATCGTGCCAAAAAATAAGGATGCTATCAAAGACTGCTGCAGCCTAGTCCTAACAAAAGGAATCCAGATCCAACATGAAAGAAGTCCCTGTAGCAAAAGATGAGACAATTTGAATATTTAAAAAAACTGTAGGCCAGGTGCAGTGGCTCATGCCTGTAATCCTAGCACTTTGGGGGTTTGGGATTAACCTGGCCAACATGGGGAAACCCCATCTCTACTAAAAATTTAAAAATTAGCTGGGTATGGTGGCGTGTGCCTATAATCCCAGCTACTTGGGAGGTTGAGGCAGGAGAATCTCTGGAACCCAGGAGGTAGGGGTTGCAGGGAGCCAAGATCGCGCCACTGCACTCCAGACTGGGCGACAGAGTGAGACTTCATCTCAAAAAACTAAATAAAACTGCAATAATTGAAAGACATCAAATATGTTAAATCCATGAATTTATGGATTTATTATATAGTTATATATGATATGTTTATATTGGGGAACCAATTCATTATCCTAAAAACTCATAAAATAATCAAGTAGTAGTCCTGTCTTTCCTATATAAAATATACTTGAGGATAAAACCATTAGGAAAAAACCATTGGTAACTTTAAAATGGATGGATTAGACTGACAAGGCCTGAACCCATTGACTAAACCTCACTAAAAGAGAGACAACCAGACACCACCTCCTGATGTGATTCAAGAGGAAGCATACAACCCACCTCTGAAGTATCTTTGCAAAGTAAATCTGGAATCTTATATAATCATCAATTTATAGAAAATACAGGGGACAGATATACATATTAAAGACAACCACAGGGAAACAACCAGCAAAATCCAGAATATGGTAACGTGCGCATGTCACATTCCTCCATTTTTATCAACATCAATAAACACAATGAAAAGAAAATTGCAAGAAAATAAAAGACAGAGGGAGAACTAATAGATTGAAAGAGGCTTAAGAGATAGGCAATGTGTGAACCCTATTTGGAACCCAATTCAAATAAACCAAATGAAAAAAAAATTGTTTTTATCAAAGAGATGGACAATCAAGGAAATCTGAAGATTGGTTTGATATTTGTGCTATTATTAAGGAATTATTATTGGGTATTTTGGTTACTTTAAGAGAAAAAAAGAGTTCTGGTCTTCTAGGAATGTATATATAGATAAAATATGCCTTGGATTTGCTATAATTTCGGGAGGGATAGGAGAAAGAGAAAATACTTGAAACAAGATTAGCCATATACTGATAGTTGTGGGTAATGAGTAGATGGGTATAAATTATACTATTCTCTCTACTTTGTGTATGTTTAATTTTTCCCATAATAAAGTTTTTAAAAGGTTGTAGGTGTTAGGCAATCTAGATCTACAGTTGTACTGGTTACAGAACTCGAAAAAATGTTTTGCACCTCCATAGTTGATGTACTTATCACAATATATCACTCTTAGGCTATACTAAAGATGCTCATATAAAGCTTCAATGGTGACAAAATATTAGGTGAGACCTGGCCAAGGTCCTGCAAGGGGAATTGAGAAAAAAATGTGTACAACTGCTTGAGCTCTGTAAGATTTTAAAAACCATTTTAACGTCAAATAGTTAGAATTTCTACAACAGAGATAGGGTTGTTCCTTAAAAAGTTTTAAGGCAGATATTATGTAATTGAATCAGCAGGAGGAAAAGAACAAGTTTATCTTAAGAATAATGAATTTATGGTTTTTAGAATAAATTAGGACTCTCTGTGGGAAGCTGAATACATGGAGGAGACCCAGTAGTGATCTTCCATATGTCAAATAAGAGAAAATATGCTCTAGCGGTTATACCAGCTTTAGCCTAATCCCAAATCAAGTCAACCACAAACTGTACAGATGGGAGTTTAAATGGGTTAACTTTTTTGTTACAGGAAAAAAATATAGCATGCAATTCAAATGGAAAAGTTCTTAGACAAATCCATAGGAACTTGTCAAAGGCCACAAAGGTCATCATTGTCTAATATACACCAGTCTCTTGGGTTTCCCAGTACCAGGAGCCTCCCCATTTACAGAAAGTCAGATTTAGGTAAGCATAAGAATTAAAATGAGTATATGCTAAGACTGAGAAAGACTCTGCAGACTAAAGAAAAAAACTTGCTTTCTATAATTCTCCAGTCAGTAGTAACTTGAAACAAAACAGTTTTCTCTTATTACTGCCTAAAGAATACTGGGTTCAGGCTTCCACCAAGCTTTAATACCCATCAAGTAGGCTAGTACCAGACAAATCACAAACCTCCTTGAGACTCAGCTTCTCCATATGCAAAAGAGGGATAAAACTTGTTCTCTCCTCCCCATGGGGGTATAATGAGGATCAAATAAGATGATAAATCCAGATGAAAACTAAAAAATATCACACAAAAAGTTATATTATTACTAGCCAAAATGAGAGAAAGCAGGATCCAAATTAATGATCTGAAAAGGTTCAGAGGCTGGGCGCAGTGGCTCACGCCTATAATCCCAGGGCTTTGGGAGACTGAGGTGGGCAGATCACCTTAGGTCAGGAGTTCAAGACCAGCCTGGCCAACATGGTGAAACCTTGTCTCTACTAAAACTACAAAAATTACACAGGCGTGGTGGCGCGCACCTGCAGTCCGAGCTACACCGGAGGCTGAGTTCAAGACCAGCCTGGCCAACATGGTGAAATCCTGTCTCTACTAAAAATACAAAAAATTACACAGGCGTGGTGGTGTGCACCTGTAGTCTGAGCTACACTGGAGGTTGAGACAGGAGAATCACTTGAACCCAGAAGGTGAAGGTTGCAGTGAGCTGAGATCATGCCACTGTACTCCAGCTTGGATGACAAAGCAAGTCAACGTCACCAAAAAAAAAAAAAAGAAAAGGCCAGGCGTGGTGGCTCACGCCTATAATCCCAGCACTTTGGGAGGCTGAGGTGGGTGGATCACTTGAGATCAGGAGTTCGAGACCAGCCTGGGCAAAATGGTGAAATCCAGTCTCTAATAAATATAAAAATTAGCCAGGTGTGGTGCCGTGTGCCTGTAATCCCAACTACTTGAGAGGCTGAGGCACAATAATCACTTGAATCCGGGAGGAGGAGGGTGCAGTGAGCCGAGATCGCGCCACTGCACACCTGCCTGGCAACAGTGAGACTCTGTCTCAAAAAAAAAAAACGTTCAGGGATAGCTGCTTAAATAAATAAAACCAGGCTGGCTCAAGAGTTAGTGAATCACATGACTCAAAAAGACCTTAAGGTTATATCTACAGAGGTTAATATCTTTAAATGAAATCTGAAGGATGGCTGAGGGAAACAAGAAAAGCCTCTTGATGAGAAGAGGAAGCATTTAGGCCAGGATCTATGTCTCTAGAATCACTGTTATTTAGATAACTTGAAAGAAAATAAAGAAACCAGCTGGGCGCGGTGGCTCACACATGTAATCCCAGCACTTTGGGAGGCTGAGGTGGGCGGATCACCTGAGGTTAGGAGTTAAATACCAGCCTGGCCAGCACGGTGAAACCCTGTCTCTACTAAAAATACAAAAAATAGCCGGGCATGGTGGCAGCCACCTGTAATCCCAGCTATTCCGGAAGCCAAGGCAGGAGAATCACTTGAACCCGGGACGCAGAGGTTGCAGTGAGCCGAGATTGGGCCACTGCACTCAGCCTGGGTGACAGAGCGAGACTGTGTCTCAAAAAAAAAAAAAAAGAAAAAAAAGAAAAGAAAGAAGTAAAATGCCCAAAACGATGTTTGCTTAAGATGAAAAGAAATACTGAGAATTCTAGATCTAGGCAGCAAGATCAAGATGAACCACGGTTTTTAAACTTTGAGGGTGACTACAGTTCAGGGGGTGTGTGTGTGTGTGTGTGTGTGTGTGTGTGTGTGTTTTCAGGGGCAGAGGTAGTGTCAGAGAAAATAGAAAGGTTTCCCTCTTGTCCCCATTGTAGTCATTATTCCAATATTCCTATTCTAAATTTCTTTCCTCTGGACCTAACTCCTCTACCATCTAAAGAACAGGGAACAGGCCAGGAGCAGTGGCTCACGCCTGTAATCCCAACACTGTGGGAAGCCGAGGCGGGCAGATCACCTGAGGTCAGGAGTTTGAGATCAGTGTGGCCAATGTGATGAAACCCCATCTCTCCTAAAAATACAAAAATTAGCCGAGCTTGGTGGAGCACGGCTGTAATCCCAGCTACTTGGGAGGCTGAGGCAGAAGAATCGCTTGAACCTGGGAGGGGGAGGTTTCAGTGAGCCAAGATTATACTACTACACTCCAGCCTGGGTGACAGATCAAGACTCCATCTCAAAAGAAAAAAAAAAATATATATATACACACACACACACACACACACACACACACACATATATGGAACAGAGTTATGTTACTGACGGAAAAAAAAAAAGAAAAAGGAATGGCATTTCTCCTCTATCTCAACTACTGTTTAAAGTTTCAAGTACTCAAGATTGGTACTTGCTATGGTTTTTCTTTTCTTTTTCAATATTTATTTCAGGTTCAGGGGTACATGTGCAGGTTTGATGCATGGGCAAATTGTGTGTTGCTGGGGTTTGGTGTGAAAACGATTTTGTCACACAGGTAGTGAGCATAGTATCCAATAGCTAGTTTTTTGACCCTCATCCTCCTTCTTTGCTCCACCCTCAAAGTAGGCCCTGGTGTCTATTGTTCCCCTCTTTGTGTCCACGTGTACTCAATGCTTAGCTCCCACTTATAAGAACATGCAGTATTCGGTTTTCTATTCCTGCATTAATTTGCTTAGGATAATGGCCTCCAGCTGCATCCATGTTGCTGCAAAGAACATGATTTCATTCATTTTTATGGCTGTGTAGTATTCCATGGTATACACGTACCACATTCTCTTTATCCAGTTCACCACTGATATGCATGTAAGGTTAATTCCACTTGTTTGCTATTGTGAATAGTGTTGCGATGAACACGTAAGTGCATGTGTCTTTTTGGTAGAATGATTTTATTCCTTTGGGTATATACCCCGTAATGGGGTTGCTAGATTGAATGGTAGTTCTGTTTTAAGTCCTCTGAGAAATCACTAGACAGCTTTCCACAGTAGCTGAACTAATTCGTATTCCCACCAGCAGTGTGTAAGTGTTTCCTTTTCACTGCAATATCACCAGCATCTGTTATTTTCTGACTTTTTAATAATAGTCATTCTGACTGGTGTGAGCTGGTATCTTACTGTGGTTTTGATTTGCATTTCTCTAAAAATTAGTGATGTTGAACATTCTTTCATATTTTTTTTGCCATATAGATGCCTTATTTTGAGACATATTTTGGTGTGGAAGTGGGGTAGTTATCTTGGAAGTAGGTTCCTGACAAAAAGGATGAGCTAGGACCCCTTCTTCACCTTCCTTGCCCATGTGCATACTTACTTGCACTTCCAACTTCTACTATGGAATGATGCAGCAAGAAGGCCCCTGCAAGATGTGGGTCCCTAGATCTAGGATTTTCCAACCTCCAGAATGGTAAGAAATAAATCTCTGTTCTTTATGCATTACTCAGTCTTGGGTATTCTGCAGCAGCACAAAACAGACTAAGACAATACTTTAGAATACAAATGGAAAACTGGAATCCCTAAGGTAATGAACAGTAGAAGGGGCAAGATTCACATTATATCCCCTCATCTACCCAGGGATTGAAAACTGCAAAGATGACAATCTGTAAAGATACAGGTCAACTCAAATAGTGGACAAAGACAATTATTTCATTTTTGGAAAATGTGTATCGTCTGTTTAAATAAAGTTCCATATGCACAGTATAAAACATTCTCACATGGTACTAAGAATATTGTTACTTTTTAATTCATATTTACTGTAATTGTATACTTTGATCAAAATGGAAGGATTTTAAGACACGTTTTCAAGGTAACCTACCTGCAACTGCATGACCACATAGTTGAATCGATCATTCCTCCCACAGCCAATAAATCTACAAACATGGTCTTTCCCTGGATAAAAAAAGAAAGAAAACAGTGGAAAAGAATATACTATGGTTTCTCTTAAAACATTAATAATTTGCTTTTCTGTACAGCATTTTATGATTGAATATAAAATACATCGTGAGAATCTTAAGGATAGAAAACTTATATTATTCAAATTTTCTACCTACCTCCTCTCCTCCCAGGCACTGTACTATTCCTTCATGTGGTCAAATAAATGATTATTTGAATGAATAAATAAGCAAATTAATATATCAATGAGGAAACAAATGTATGATTATTTAGGGAGAAAAAGATTAAGTGGTCAATTCAGATCAACCTGCCCAGATACGATACATATGAAGCCACAGAAGAACAATAAAAAAGAACTATGTTAGAAATAGAAACCCTGAATTTTAGGTATGTTATGGTACTCACTGCTATGACTTCTGCAAGACCCACAATCTTTGGGGGCCTCACTGATGCGGATTCGCCCAGTGATTTTCAACCTGAGTTCCATCTGAGAAACCCAGAACAGTGCTGGCTGGGGCACAGAGGGGAACAGGGGTATAGCAGAAATCTGATTAAAGAAAAGCATGCAAAGACCACCCAAAAGAATTGAGCCACATGTATAGGTTAGTGTTTTTCAACCCTGGCTACTAATGAAAACCATCTGGAACACTTTTTGACACCACTGACCCGAAGGCAGTGGAAAACTTTTTAAAGATTCCTAAGTTCTATATTGATTCAGAATCTGTGAAGAAAGATACAGAATATGAGCTTTTCAAAAGTTCGTTGTTATTTTTTGTGTTTTTGAGACAGGGTCTCACTTTGTTGCCCAGGCTGAAGTGCAGTGGCATGATCTTGGCTCACTGCAACCTCTGCCTCCTGGAAGGCTCAACTGATCCTCCCACCTCAGCCTCCCGAATAGCTGGGACTAGAGGTGTGTGCCACCACAACTGCCTGATTTTTGTATTTTTTGTAGAGATGGGGTTTTACCATGTTGCCCAGGCTGGTCTCAAACTCCAGGGCTCAAGCGATCTGCCCGCCTCGGCCTCCCAAAGTGCTGAGACTACAGGCATAAGCCACTGCACCCAGCCTCAAAAGTTCTTTAAATGATCCTAAACCAGGTAGGACATGGAGAGATATTTGAAAACTACTGCGGGGTAATGAGAAGTATCAAAAAGATTTTAAGATAAAGAATAACATACTAAAACACTGTGGCGGCAATGAGGAGGGTAGACTACAAAGGGGTCAATTCTAGTGGAGAAGGTCACTCTGGGGGATAGTTACAATATCCAGGAGAAAGAATAAGGGGATTAGAGACAGATAAAATAAGATAAATCTGACCAATATTAAAGATGTAGTTTTTTACTAGAATTGGCAAAATTAAATGAAAAGTTGTACCAAAATAAGAGAATACAGTAGGTTGTATAGATTTTAAGTGATATTAAAATGTTGAATTTTAGGACAATCAAGTGAATTCAGTGGACATTGTAAATTCAGGACTGGTGCTGAGATCAAAAGGCAGACATTAAAATGTTGAATTTTAGGACAATCAAGTGAATTCAGTAGACATTGTAAGTTCAGGCCTGATGCTGAGACCAAAAGGCAGAGCTCCAGACGTACACTGAGGAACCATTAATTCACAGACAATAGATGGAAGATTGACAAGTGAAAGAATATAAGAGGAAAAGAAACTTCAGCACATAATTTGGAAAATGCAACATTAATTATTATTATTATTTTTAAAACAGGGTCTCACTATCTTGCCCAGGCTAATCTCAAACTCTGGGCTCAAGCAATCCTCCCACCTCAGCCTCCCAAAATGCTGGGATTTCAGGTGTGAGCCACCATGCCCACCCTAGAAAATGCAATATTCAAAGCATGAGCAAAAATAAGAGTCCCTCAAGGAAACAGAGGAATAGCCTGAAAGATAGGAGGACACTGAGAGAGGGGTATCACAGAAACCAAGGGAGAACACTTCATGAGGGCAGAAGTGGACACTGACAAGTATATAGAAAGGCTGAGAAGTACTAATACAAACAGGAAGTCATTAGTGAGTCAAGGGGCAAAAGTCTGTTTATAATGGGTTAAAGAGTAAACAGAATATGAAATATGAGGACAGACAGTCTTTGAAGGAGCTTGCTTGAAAGTAAGGAAGAGTAACAGGCCAAAGCTTGAAGACGAAGATTTGGGAGACTGATGAAACACTCAAAGAAAATTTGCCTCCTAACTGGCTTAAAATATAAATACAATTAAGACTCAGCAAAGCCAGGTGCAATGACTTCGCCTATAATCCCAGTTACTTGGGAAGCTAAGGTGGGAGGATTGCACGAGGCCAGGAGTTTGAGACCAGCCTGGGCAACATAGCAAGACCCCTTCCCTTTAAAAAAAACAAACTCTTTTGCAACTGTGTTATCAATCAGTACAAGACTGCTCTCTCATTCTCTATGTTTTTGTTTAAAAAGGGGTTTATAAGCTAGCAAGAATGGGTGCAATGGAGAACACAATAATTCACAATGTACACAGTACATGTTGATCACTTAACACATATTTTACATATATTTGTAAAACAGTGCTATTACATTGTAGTAAGAATGAAAGGATCAAATGATGATCATTAGCAACTTACTCTTGTCCTCAGCTTCAAAGAAACAATAAAAAATAAGTTAAATAGTGTTTTCCTTGCATTACCCATTCCTTAAGACTCTACTTTTCTGTCATGTACAGGGACCATATCTATCTTGTTCTGGTACTAAAAACACTTTTGCAAAAACTGTAACAGTGAGAGACATCCAACATAGCTGATTCTATCTTGCTTCTAAACTCACAAGCTAACGGCCTTTGCTCATCCCTACACACAGACCAAGCTGACTATGGGAGGAATTTAGTTTGCAGTTTAACTTTAAAGGAAGGATGATAATGGCCCCTTCTCAAAACGAACCCACTCTTTCTTTGGGGACAGACACTGCTTTTATAAAACTAATTAAAGGCCAAAAACAGAATTATGGTAGGGGCCTGAATTCTGTTAAGGTTTAGGCATAGTTAAATAACAACTAGTCATTGTTTCCTAACTTACCTTTTTATAATTGCCCACTACTCAGGAGTCACTAGCTGGTGGTGATAAGATTTGTAACTTCTGGCTGGGTGCAGTGGCTCACACCTGCAATCCCAGCACTTTGGGAGGCTGAGGCAGGCAGATCATGAGTTCAGGAGTTTCAGACCAGGCTGGCCAATATGGTGAAACCCCATTTCTACTAAAAATACAAAAATTATCTGGGCATGGTAGCACGTGCCTGTAGTCCCAGCTACTCAAGAGGCTGAGGGGAGAAGAATCGCTTGAACCCAGGAAGAGGAGGCTGCAGTGAGCCAAGATCGCACCACTGCACTCCAGCCTGGACGACAGAGAGAGACTCAGTCTCAAAAAGAAAAAAGATTTGTAACTTCCCAATTGCCCCTACTGATAACATTGCTATTGTGAAACCTAAGACTGGTGTTTGAGATATTTTTCAGTGGACCAACTGACACCACCCAGGTGTCCCCGACCCAGGAAACGACTGAGCACATGAAGATAATTTCAATAACCCTGTGATTTCATCCCCAACTCAACCAATCAGCAGTGCCCATTCTCTAGCCCCCTCCCCACCAAACTACCCTTAAAAACCCTAGTTGTCAAATTATCAGGGAAGCAGATTTGAGAAATATCACACACCATCCTTACTGAGCCACACTGCAATTATTAAACTCTCTGCTGCAACACCAGTCTCAGTGTATTGGCTTTTTCTGTGCAGCAGGCAAAAAGAACCTGCTAGGCTGTAACAGTACCTGGCACAATACCCAGCAAAGAGTGATTTAAATGCTCAGTGAATATGTGTGTGGGCAGCAAGCCACCCAGGTGCTGAGGCAAGAGGCCGAGGGCACGAGCTGTTCCAGTATAATAACATATATAAAATAAGAATAGTTATGCTAGATATAGATCACAGATATGATTATATATGAATATCATTAATCATTAGTTTGTAGCAACTACTCTTTATTCCAATATTATAATAATCTTCGCTCTACAATCATAACCTAGGAAAAACCAGGTCATACAGAGGAGCTGAGGAGACATAGTGAGAAGTGACCATAAGATGAGCCTTCTGAGTATGAGCCTTCTGTCATGCCCGGGTAGGGCCACCAGAGGGCTCCTTGGTCTAGCGGTAACACCAACGTCTGGGAAGACGTCCGTTGCCAAGCGGACCGTGGTCTAGCGGTAGCGTCAGTGTCAAGGAAAAACACCCGCTACTTAGCAGACTGGGAAAGGGAGTCTCCCTTTTCCCGGAGTTTAGAGAAGACTCTACTCCTCCATCTCTTGTGGAGGGCGTGACATCAGTCAGGCCTGCCCGCAGTTATCTGGAGGCCTAACTGTCTCCCTGTGATGCTGTGCTTCAGTGGTCACACTCCTAGTCCACCTTCATGTTCCATCCTGTACACCTGGCTCTGCCTTCTAGATAGCAGTAGTAAATTAGTGAAAGTACTAAAAGTCTCTAATATGCAGAAATAATGGTGTAAGTTGTCTCTCTCCCTCTCTCTCCGCCTCGGCTGCCAGGCAGGGAAGGGCCCCCTGTCCAATGGACACGTGACCCACGTGACCTTACCGATCATTGGAAATGGCTCACGCTCCTTACCCTTGCCCCTTTGTCTTGTATCCAATAAATATCAGCGCAGCCTGGCATTCGGGGCCAGTACTGGTCTCCATGTCGTGGTAGTAGTGGTCCCCCGGGCCCAGCAGTCTTTTCTTTTATCTCTTTGTCTGGTGTCTTTATTCCTACAACCTCTCGTCTCCGCACACGGGGAGAAAAACCCACCGACCCTGTGGGGCTGGACCCTACATATGTGTAAATAAGTGAATAGAATAATGGCTAACAAAATATGCATAATATGGGCCAGGAGTGGTGGCTTATGCCTGTAATTCCAACACTTTGAAAGGCTGAAGTGGGAGGATTGCTTGAGTCCAGGAGTTACTAGCCTGGACAACATGGCAAGGCTCCGTCTCTACAAAAAATACAAAAATTAGTCAGGTGTGGGGGCACATGCCTGTAGTTTCAGCTACTTAGGAAGTTGCAGTGAAAGGCTCATTTAAGCCTGGGAGGACAAGGCTGCAGTGAGCTGTGATTATGCCACTGACTCCAGCCTCGGTGACAGAGTGAGACCCTGTCTCTAAATAAATAAATAAATAAATAAATAAATAAGCATAATATGCACACATAATATGCAAGCATTTTATGCCAGGTTCTATATCAAGCATGTTACATGTATTTAATCCTGCCAATAATGCAAGTATTATTATATTCTCCATTTTTCAAATATAGAAATAGAGGCTTAGGGAGGTTACTTTGTCCAAAATTACAACCAAAACATGAAGCAGTTTAATGCCAGAGCCTTTGCTCTTAACCATTATGCCCAGAAACGACAGAAACAGATTTTAAAATAAAGTAACACCTTGTCAATAAGTATTAAAACAGGGAAAGAAAGACTGTGACAGAACAGAAACAGGACAATCTACTATATGCCAAGTACTAAACTAGGCACTAGAAATACAAGATAAATTAAGATCCATGCCCTCAAAGAGTTCACAGCCAAGATATGTAAACAAAAAAAATGTAATGCAGTATGAGTTCTATAATATTATAGATAAACTGCTACGGATATAAAGAAGATTCAAAAATTTGGCTTATGAGGCTTCACATGAGCATTAAATCACTAGATTTTACACATTTATGAGAACAGTATTCTAAAAGAAGGTCACCCACAAAGTCATAAAGGATCTAAGTACATGTGATAGATAATTGAGTTGACAGGCTAGAGGACTTGATACAAGTTAAGGGAGGCTGAGGTGGGAAGTATGATCAGACAAGAAAAGTAAGCTAAAACCTTATATGCCACTGTGGTATACAGTAGTCCCTTGGTATCCATGGGGGACTGGTTCCAAGACCTCCCTTGGATACCAAAATCCACCAATACTCAAGTCTCTGATATAAAATGGGGTACCTGCCAGGCATGGTGGCTCACGCCTGTAATCCCAGCAATTTGGGAGGCCAAGGTGGGTGGATCACCTGAGGTCAGGAGTTAGAGACCAACCTGGCCAACCTTGTGAAACCCCATCTCTATTAAAAATAGAAAACTTAGCTGGGCAGGTGGTGGGCACCTATAATCCCAGCTACTCAGGAGGCTGAGGCAGGAGAATCACTTAAACCCGGGAAGCAGAGGTTGCAGTAGGCTGAGATCGCACCATTGCACTCCAGCCTGGGCAATGGAGCAATGCTGCATCTTGAAAATAAAATAAAATAAAATAAAATAAAATAAAATAAAATAAAATTAAATTAAATTAAAATAGGGTACTATTTTCCATGTAACCTATGCATATCCTCCCATATACAGTCAGGCTTTGCTTAACAACAGGGGTATGTTCTCAGAAATGCATCCTTAGGTGATTTAGTCACTGTGTGAACATCATAGGGTGTGCTCACAAAAACCTAGATGGAATAGCCTATTACATGCCTAGGCTATACAGTATAGCCTATTGCTCCTAGACTACAAACCTGTATGGCATGTTACTATACTGCATACCATAGACAGTTATAACACAACGCTAAGTATTTATGTACCTAAATGTGGAAAAGGTACACTAAAAACATAGCATTATAATCTTATGGGACCACTGTCTATCACTGAACAAAACGCTGTTGTGTGATGCATGACTGTATTTTAAATAATCTCTAGATTACCTATGATACCTAATACAATGTAAATGCCATGTAAATCGTTGCCATACTGATTGTTTAGGAAATAATAACAGGGGAAAAAAAAGTCTATACATCTTTAGTACAGATGCAATATTTTTTTCCTAATTTTTATTTATTTATTTATTTATTTAATTTATTTTTGAGACAGACTTTGCTCTGTCACCCAGGCTGGAGTGCAGTGGAGCGATCTCATCTCACTGCAACTCTGCCTCCAGGGTTCAAGCACTTCTCATACCTCAGCCTCCCAAGAAGCTGGGATTACAGGCGTGCACCACCATGCCCGGCTAATTTTTGTATTTTTAGTAGACACAGGCTGATAGCCAGGCTGATCTCGAACTCCTGACCTCAAACAATCCCCCCACCTCAGCCTCCCAAAGTGCTGAGATTACAGGTATGAGCCACCGTGCCCAGCCTTTTTCCTAATATTTTTCAATCTGTGGTTGGTTGCATCCACAGATGTGGAATGCATGGATGTGGAACCCACTGACAGGAACAGCCAACTATAATATGAAATACATTTAGTCTCTGTCCCTGATACTTGTCACCTGGTTTCTAAAACTTGTGGAATTTTCTGATAGAAATGTCTTTGTTATTTATGACTCTTTTGATAACACCTGAGTTTATGTTAATCCAGTAACTTGGGGGAAGCCCTATATAATCAGGACGGGGCCAGTCACCAGAAAGACGAAGTGCTTAGAAGAGAGGACTGAACTTTCAGCCTCACCCACCAACCTCCAGGAAAGGTGAGTGGGAGGGCTGAAGATTAAGTTCTATAAAGACTCTTGAACAATGAGATGTGTGAGCTTCTGGTTTGCTGAATAAATGGAAGTGCTGGGGGAGTGGCCTACCCAGAGAGGAGACAGAAGCTCCCCACTCCCCCACACCTCACCCTTATCCATCTCTTCATCCAGCTGTTCATCTGTATCCTTTGCAATATCCTTAATAAACCAGTAAACATGTTTCCCTGAGTTCTGTGAGCCATCCTAGCACGTTAACCAAACCCAAGGAGAGGGGAATCAAGGGAGCCCCAGTTGCAGCCAGTCACCTCAACCTCAGCTCACCACAGCCTCCACCTCCCGGGTTCAAGTATAGTTCCAGCCATTCTAGTGGTGTGCAGTGATATCTCACTGTGCATTCTCCTAATGTTTAGTTATGCTAAACATCTTTTCAGCAACTGATTTAACACTCTATATCTTCTTTGAAGTACCTGTAAAAGCTTATTAAATATTTTTAATTGTTTGTTTTCTTATTGTTGAGTTTTCAGAGTGCTTTATATATTCTGAAAAGTCCTTTGCAGGTGATTCACAAATATTTTTCTTCCACTCTGTAACTTGTCTTTTCATTCTTTTCATAACGTCTTTTGCAAGCAAAGTTTTTAATTTAATGAAATCCAAATTATCAATTTTTTTATTTTATGAATCATGCTTTTGTCATCATTTGACAAGCTTCTTGCCTAAACTTAAGTTACAAAGATCTTCTCCATGTTTTCTTCTAAAAGTTATACAGCCTTCTATCTCACATTTCGATGTGCGGTATATCTTCAGTAAATTTTTGTATAATGTGTGTACTTTCGGTGGAGGTTCATTACTTTTGTAAAAGGATGCCTGATAGCTCCAGCACCAAGACCATTCGTTTTCCATTGAATCACCTTTGCGACTTTGTAGATTATTACTGGCCTTCTTTGTATGGGTCAGCCTATGTCCAAAATCTCTATTTTACTCCACTTGATCTATATGTCTATCCCTTTGCCAGTACTACAGTCTTCATTATCCTAGTTCTGTTTTAAAACCATATAGTTTGTTTCTTTGCTTATATTTTATATTTTTAGACAGGATCTCACTTTGTCACCGAGGCTGGAATATGGTGGCACAATCATAGTGCACTCAAATTCCTGGGCTCTGGCAATCCTCCTATTTCAGCCTCCCAAGCAGCAGGGGACTACAGCCATGTACCACCATGTTGAGTCAATTTTTTTTTTTTTTTTCAAGGTGCAAACAGGGTTTATTTCACATTAATATATTAACTGGATTTTTTGTCAAATAAATAGGGAATTCTCTTTAGATAACCATCTCCTCACTTCATGGCCAGTCCAGGAACAAACAAGAGCGAATGTTAGCGCATCCAGGGGCACGAAGCTTACGGGGAAGAAGCAGGCTGGGGGGCTAGTGGCAGGTCCCGGCCGGCACGAAGGGTCAGCGGCACTTGTTTCCAGCCCCACCCAGCAGCCCAAAAGTGGACAGACATGCATTCTCTGGTTCCAATCAGGAAGCTCCTTCTAGAGGGAAGTGAGAGGTGAGGGAAAGCAAATTCCAGAAACACCAGTGAAAGGCAGAAGCACTTCCTCCCAGCCTCGGCGGCCCTGCCCCGACGCCACCCAAGCCCTGAAAGCTCATTTTACAGCTTCAAAAGTCACACGGGGTGGCAACAGCATGACCCAGGACAAGGAAGGGAAGGACAGTGGCAGGGCTGCAGTTGGACCCTGGCTGAGTGGAATGCGGACACGGTGGCCTTCTGAGACCAGCATAGACCAGCGGAGGGAATGTGAGCAGGGCCTGGCAGGGCCGGGGAAGACACCTGGCTGGTCTGAAGTGGCTCATGAGGCTGAGTGTAGCAGTGGCTGCCAGACTGAGGGAGCTGGACTGCGGTGGAGGAGGTGGCCAGAGAGTCCCTTCGAGGGGAGAAGCTGAGAGTGAAACAGGAACAGGGGATGCCCCGTGCTCCCAGGAGAGCCCCAGATAGTGAGTGAGGCACACTGGGCAGCGTTGTGGGCTCTGGGCTGGCATGGGAAGCTGGGCGGCACCTCTCCTGAGGCCGGGGGCCCTAATGTCCCACAATGCTAGTTCCTAGTAATTGTTTATGATCAGACCTGGAGGGAGAACAAGGCGCCCCCTCCCCCAGCCCCAGTGCAGCCCCGATGGGAGGGGTAGGGTACAGAGATAAAGGTGGGAGGCAGGGAGGCAGGAGGTCCTACTGGGTCTTCTTATCTTCCGGTGGGTAGTAGGGAGGTGGTGGCGGCTGGCTCGTGGGCATGTAGACGTTGTGAGGGTTGCCTGGGTTGTAGTAGGCGCTGGCGGCTGCTTCTGCGGCCTTGGCTTCGGCTGCAGGAGTGGAGGGGACATCGGGGCCGCTGACCGGAGGTTCCATGGGTCCAGGATAGGGCGGTGGTGGGGGCTGCACGTATCCCATGGCCCCGTCCATCATGGGGGGTCCTGGATAGAACTCTTGAGATGCCACCTGGAGCATCCGCTGTCCAAACTCAATGGCGCCCCCTGCCGTGAAAGTCAACTTGTAGGAAGCAGAGCCTTCCCAGCCACCTCCCGCTTCCGCCTTCACTATTCCCTTGATGTAGTTTGCACCAAATACAGGCTGCTTGATCTCACAGTCTTTCATGAGATAAAATGGCATCATGAAGGATTGCATGGCATCCTTGCCCTTGGACAGAAAGATGACCCGGTAAGGGGTAAGGTAGACGGTGCCTTTCTTGGTCCCTTTGAAGGCTTCTGGCACGTTCTTCATGTCATTGAATGTGAGTTCCACATGATCATAGGACATTAGGATGCTCTCGGTGTTGTTGACGATCACTCCGCCGCCCTCCGAGTGATTCTTGTTGAGCGCCATAGTCTCTCCGACAGGGGTCCCGAGACTCAAAACGCAGTCAATTTTTTTTTTTTTTTTTTTTCTTAGTTTGTAGAGATGGAGGTCTCACTATGTATTTTTTAACTGACAGAAATTACACATTTTTATTGTATAAACATGTTTTGAAGACACGTATACACGATGGAATGGCTCAAATAACATGCCTCACAAACACATTTTTAATAAGAACACTTAAAAATCTATTATCTACGTGATTTGATTTTTTTCCCCAACATTATTATCCTTTTTCAACATTGTTTTGGCTACTCTAGAGCCTTTGCTTTTCTATCTTAACTTTAGAATCAGCTTCTCTATAACTACAAAAAGTACTGCTGGGATTTTTATTATTATTTCATTAAATCTATAGATCAATTTGGGGAGAATCAATATCTTCCAATTAATGAACCTTCCATTAATGAACCTTCCAATTAATGAATATGGTATGCCTCTCCATTTATTTAAATCTTCTTTTATTTCTTTAATCAGGTTTTTATAGTTTTCAGCATACAGAATATATACATATACCCTTTTTTTTTTTTTTTTTTTTTTTTTTTTGAGACAGAGTTTCACTCTTATTGCCCAGGCTGGAGTGCAGTGGCGCAATCTCAGCTCACCACAACCTCCACCTCCCACTTTCAAGCGATTATCCTGCCTCAGCCTCCGGAGTAGCTGGGATTACAGGCATGCACCACCATGCCTGGCTAATTTTGTATTTTTAGTAGAGATGGGGTTTCTCCATGTTGGTCAGGCTGGTCTCGAACTCCTGACTTCAGGTGATCCGCCCATCTCAGCCTCCCAAAGTGGGATTACAGGCATCAGCCACTGCGTCCAGCCCAGATCCTGCATATATTTTGTTATATTTACACCCTACATATGTCTTTTTTTTTTTTGGAGCTATTAAAATTTTTTAAAATTCAGTTCTCAATTGTTCATTGCTAGTACACAGAAATATGGTTGCTTTTTGTGGCCTGATCTTGTATCGCTTGCTAAACTCACTTATTCTAGGAAGTTTTTACAATTCTTGGGATTTTCTTTATAGACAATCATGTCATCCACAAACAGGAACAATTTTATTTCCTCCTTTTCTGTCTGTATGTCATTATTTATTTATATATCTTTGCTGCACCAAACTCAAGTCTCATTCTGGATTGCTGATGACACAAATGTTAGATATTTTGATATTATCTCATAGGTCACTGAGGCTCTGTTTATATTTTTACATGGTTTTCCCTGGTTGTTCAGATTAGATCATTTCTATTGATCTGTTTTCAAGTTCACTGAATCTTTCACCTATCATGTCCATTCTGTTACTGAGCCCATTCAGTGAGTTTTTTATGTCTGTTATTGTACATCTTGGGTCTAAATGTTCTATTTAGTTGTTCTTTACGTCTTCTATTCCCTTGCTAAGATTGTCTATCTTCCTGCTCATTCTTGGAGCAATGTCATAATAGCTGATTTAGTCCTTTAAACGTAATTTTAACATCTGTATGATCCCGGCACTGGCATCTACCTTTTTCTATATAAGTTGAGATCTGTCTGATTCTTTCTAAGCTGAGTGATTCCAGGTTGTATTCTGGACGTTTTGAACATTATGTTATGAGACTCTAGGTCTTATTCAAGTCCCACCAAGAATGTTGGTATTTTTGCTTTAGCCAGTAATTGACCCAGTTGAGTTCATGCTTCAAGTTCTGACCAGCCTTCTGTAGGTTGTATTTCTAATGTCAATTCAGTTTTCAAAGCCTTTGCAGTTATATTTAACGTGTTCCATAAGTACTCCATGTAGTTTCCAGTTTGGGATGTGGGCAATGGTCTATCCCATAATTCAGTTCTCAAAGTTCGTATGTGCTGTTTAGGATTGGACCCATGCATGCACAGACTGGAGGTCAGCTCAGGAGTCCAAAAGCAACTTTAGGTGGTCAGTTTCCCAAGTTCCTCCCTCATCTACAATCTTTCATTTCACTGGGGCTCCCCTTTTCCAGTTTCCCAGCAGAACTCTGGGGCTTTATTAACACCACTCTGCAGAGTACTTCCCATGACTGTGCTCACATCAGGCAAGGCCAAGCAACAGAACAGCAGAGGGAGAAAAAAAACAGTGGGGATTTGCCCAACTCTTTTCAGACCATAGCTCCTCCAATCTGAGAAGAAGGATCCTCTCCCTCTATTTTAGGCTTTTGCCTGCCCCCATTGAGTCCACTGTCAAGGATTGTTTGAGGCCTGGGTGTAAGAGAATAAATAAAAAGAGAGAAAGATGTAGGATTTCCATGCTTTCTCTGGGCATTAGGAGACCCCTTTCCTCCTCCTCGAGTCAGAACTAGAAGACTTCTCTCGATGCATTTTCTGTCCATGTCAATGCTCACTTCCAAGTTGCAGGACACATTAAGTTCAGGCTGGGGCATACTGGAAGAAAAAAATGGTAAACTCACTGCTGGTTCAATGGTATTTTGAATTCTGGTCTTCTTCTCCAGTCTGTCTCCCACAATTTACTTTTCAGAGGCCTCAAATAGCCACTCCAAGAATTTTGCCCAGGTTTTTAGCTGCATTCAGTGGAAGAGACAGAGTGAAGTGCGCTGACTCCATCTCATCTGGAACCAGAACCTGGACTACTGTTTTTCTTAACAAACTTTGTAGAACTGATTATTTTAAACTACTTGTATAACCTGGAACTTAATTAAAAATTAAAAATAAATCCTATAATAATCTTATTGAGGTGGAGGGAAAAAGCTAGTAGAATCACATTTTTTAAAAGCATATAGGCCGGGCGCGGTGGCTCAAGCCTGTAATCCCAGCACTTTGGGAGGCCGAGACGGGCGGATCACGAGGTCAGGAGATCGAGACCATCCTGGCTAACCCGGTGAAACCCCGTCTCTACTAAAAAATACAAAAAAAACTAGCCGGGCGAGGTGGCGGGTGCCTGTAGTCCCAGCTACTCGGGAGGCTGAGGCAGGAGAATGGCGGGAACCCGGGAGGCGGAGCTTGCAGTGAGCCGAGATCTGGCCACAACACTCCAGCCTGGGGGACAGAGCGAGACTCCGTCTCAAAAAAAAAAAAAAAAAAAAAAGCATATATACTTTTGGACATTATATGTACGTGAAAAAAGGTGAAGTTCTTAATTGTACTTTGCTTCTTATATTTGAATCTTGTTTTACCTGTGGACTTTCATAAATATTAGGACGATTACACATTTCTTAAAAAGAAGAATAAAAAAAGCAGGAATTACCCAAAGTGTGAGAAAAAGGAAGCAGTTTGCAGATGAAAGGCTGTAAGCCTCAAGAAACTGAAAATATGGCCGGGCGCTGTGGCTCACGCCTATAATCGCAGCACTTTGGGAGGCTGAGGCAGGTGGATCATGAGGTCAGGAGATTGAGACCATCCTGACTAACATGGTGAAACCCCATCTCTACTAAAAATAAAAAAAATTTAGCCGGGCATGGCAGCGGGCACCTGTAGTCCCAGCTACTTGGGAGGCTGAGGCAGGAGAATGGCGTGAACCCGGGAGACAGAGCTTGCAGTGAGTGGAGATCATGCCACTGCACTCCAGCCTGGGCAACAGAGCGAGATTCCGTCAGAAAGAAAGGAAAGAAAGGAAAAAAAGGAAAGAAAGAAAGAAAGGAAGGAAGGAAGGAAGGAAGGAAGGAAGGAAGGAAGGAAGGGAGGGAGGGAGGGAGGGAGGGAGGGAAGGAAAGAAAGAAAGAAAGAAGAGAGAGAGAGAGAGAGAGAGAGAGAGAGAGAGAGAGAGAAAGAAAGAAAGAAAGAAAGAAAGAAAGAAAGAAAGAAAGAAAGGAAGAAAGAAAGAAACTAACTGAAAATATTTCAGGAAGACCAGCACTCTGGGTATAAGCTCAACATTTTCAACAGAAAAAGGAAAAGCAGCAGGCAGGGATCAGTTCAGTGTTTTGTATGCCATGTTATGGTGTGTGGATTTTACATGAGAAAAAGAAGATTATGAATAGTTTTTAGCAAAGGCTGGGGAGTGACATAACTGTTAGTATGTTAGAAGGATCACTCTTGCCGCAAAACATTAAGGTGAATAGAAAGTAAATCTTACTGACTGAATTTAAGGGAAACAATGAGTTGCAGAATAGCATATATAGTTTGATTCCATATGTTGTTGTGGAAGGTGGGTAATGGAGGGGGATTTTATATATACATAAACATATGGATGATTATATATTATGATAGACGATTTTATGTGTGTGTGTATATATGTGTGTATATATACATATCTAGACATAGATATATAGAGCTGATTATAATATGCATAGAACATTTCCGGAAAATACACAGGAAACCGGTAACAGTAGTTAACTGTGGAGAAGAAAGCGAGGGGCTTAAAGGAAACTTACTTCTCACTTTATTTCGTTGTGTTGATTTTTAAGTTTCTTATTGTGACCATTTACACTCTTAAAAAGGTTTATCAGTGAAATGGAGGGAGAGCTTATGCACAAACTGGATATTAGTTATATATGAATGATATTAAAACAAGATAAAGTATCAATGAGCCTAATATTCAGTAGACTGTTCTAGCACATCGTTAGCACTCAAACACTACTATAGATGTCCTGACACATAAGATATTACCAAATTCTTTTTTTTTTTTTTTGAAATGGAGTCTTACTCTGTCACTTAGGCTGGAGTGCAGTCACACGATCTTGGTTCACTGCAACCTCTGCCTCCCAGGTTCAAGTGATTCTCCTGCCTCAGCCACCTGAGTAGCTAGACTACAGATGTGCACCACTGTGCCCAGCTAATTTTTGTATTGTTAGTAGAGATGGGGTTTCACCATGTTGGCCAGACTGGTCTTGAACTCTTGACCTCAAGTGATCCACCCACCTCAGCCTCCCAAAGTGCTGGGATTACAGGCATGAGCCACCACACCCGGCCATTACCAACTATGTATACATTAAGTTCACAACACAAAACAGCTTTTAATTACATTACAATACAATGGGTATAAAGGGAAAAAGTAAAATATCTTCTCCTTCTCTGACCCCTCTGATTCTAATCACCTCAGGGTCTTCTTGAGCTATATGTGATTCCAAATGTTCTTTGTGCATATGGAGCATATATAAATATGTACATGTGTTTTCAGGTAAAGACATATACATTCTATTCCATTTCAAGGAAATAGACCTCTGCTCCTTGAAATAATCTAAATCTATTCTATTCTCTACGTGTCATTTTTCTAAACGAAAGAAGAGTAACGAGTAAACGAATCCCCAAGCCTACAGATAATGTTACATCTTCCAAGGAGAAAAATGTTAAAATGAACATACTCAACAGATAAAGTTCTTGGAGACCTCCACACACCCTTTGATGAAACAATGAACATCAACAAGGACAAGCAAAAGTTACTTTAGGAGAAAAAAAAACGCACAGGATGAAATAAACAAAAGAGTAGATTATATGTTATACATGAGGATAAAGGATGGAATGAAGGGTAAGGATATATCCCTAATCTTTCAGGTCCCAGTATGTAACTACTATGCTCTGCCACAAAAGGTCTCTGTGGAGCAATGTTCACAGTCTTCTCTACTGGATAAACCAGTGATCTAATCCAGAAATTACATACTACTTCTATTCTCATGACTGGGAAAAAGGAGTAGTCATATGTTGCAGCAGAAGATGGAGACTTTAAACAGGCAAGGCAGAACAGGTGCAGTTACTCTCCTGTAATAGTAACCCTTCTTCCCACCTCTCAGCTTGTGCTCTGTAGTCTAAAAGGCAAAAATAAAATCCAGGACCAATATTTCAGGGTAAAAAAAAAAAATTCCCTGAAAATCAAAACAAAATCATTTCCCCTTCACGACCTATAAAGAAAAATGTAGTTTTCCTGAATTTATATGAGGCAAGACAAACTAATTCCCAAATATCTCAACTGAGAATAAAATTGTTTCATTATCTAACGATGACATTTATTGTTATTTTTTGGTTTTAGTTGGACCTCCACTCACTTTACAGGATGGAAAGAAGAAAATTTTTAAATAATTAAATAATCCTTCAATTAATTACCTTCTCACCCAAGGGAATAAACAGAAAAACATCAGTTCTACTCAGGACGGTACACTGAAAAATGAAAAAGTACAAGAGATGATGCTGATCACTCGCAGCATAAAGAACTAAGATGGAACAGAAGGGCCAAACAACTTTCTATTCAATCACTGACGTAAGTAGTGATTTTTAAATATAACCAACTTTGTCAGATTGAACATATTATGGAGGGAACACACATAAGAATAAATGAGCGCTCCTGTAATCCCAGCTACTCAGGAGGCTGAGGCAGAAGAATTGCTGGAACCCGGGAGGTGGAGGTTGCAGGGAGCTGAGATGGCACCACTGCACTTCAGCCTGGGCAACAGTTCAAGGCTCCATCTCAAAAAAACAAAAAGAAAAGAAAAAGAAAAAGAAAGAATAAATGAGAAATCAGAGCTACAGAATTTTTTTTTATTATTTATTTACTTAGACATGGGGTCTCACTCTGTCACCCAGGTTGGAACACAGTGGCATAATTATGGCTCACTGCAGCCTTAACCCCTGGGCTCAAGTGATCCTCCCACCTTAGCCTCTCAAGCAGCTGGGTCCACCAGTGCACATGATTACACCTGGCTAATTTTTTTATTTTTTGTAGAGACAGGGTCTCAAGCTATGCTGCTCAGGCTCATCTCATACTCCTGGCCTCAAATGATCCTCCTGCCTTGGCCTCCCAAAGTGCTAGGATTACAGATATGAGTCACTGCACCTCGCCTACACAATACTTTTAAAAGAAAAACATTTTGTTATGCTCAAGTAAATATTTATATCCAATTAGATGCCAGTAAATGATGTATAAACTTTTAAAGATCCTAAGAAGACTTCCTTTGATAAAAAGATACACTAAATATAAATACAGCAAGTCCTCATTTAATGTCATTGAGAGGTTCTGGGCTTTAAGCAAAACAACATGTAACGTAATTTGGTCCTCGAAAAACCTTATTGAGTTCAAAGTCATTCTGTCATAACATTAGAGAGGAAAGAAAATTGGTTTTGTTATACATTGTTTCACTTAAAGTTGCAGTTTCCAAGAACCTATTGAGACTTAAGTGAGGACTTACTGTAACAGGAATTTTACAATATTCTGAATTCCTAAAACATTAAACCAACCTATATGCAAGAGTTAAAAAACAAAAAAAAAAAACAAACTCAAATCCTTAAACCAAATGAAAATTTTCTGGAAGATCCAGGGGACTGTCTTCCATCATAATAAAGAGTTGACTCTCTATATGACACGGCCTTGGGACTCGGAGCCCTAGTCATCGAAAGGTGACTATCAACGAGTATTTACAGCACTTTTCAGCAAATTATTCCAGAACCTCAATATTTATTTTTCTCACTCAGAAAAAAATCAACAATAAAGTTTATGAAGTAACTAACCAGAAAGGGAATAGGTATGTTATCCTATCTTCCCACATCAATTTACAAATGTATGCTATCACTGAATATAAAGATTCTTTGTGCTGTTATTTTGTCACTAAGCATAATATAAAAGTCAAGTTTAAATATACACAATCTCCGCCTTTTAAGAGGCCCACAACTTAAAAGAGAATACAAATTTTTTTTTTTCTGTTCTTTTTGTTTTGTTTTGTTTTTGAGACGAAGTCTCGCCGTCTCCCAGGCTGGAGTGCAGTGACGTGATATCAGCTCACTGCAAGCTCTGCCTCTTGGGTTCACGCCATTCTCCTGCCTCAGCCTCCTGAGTAGCTAGGACTAAAGGCACCTGCCACCACGCCTGGCTAATTTTTTGCATTTTCAGTAGAGACGGGTTTTCTCCGTGTTAGCCAGGATGGTCTCAATCTCCTGACCTCCTGATCCGCCTGCCTCGGCCTCCCAAAGTGCTAGGATTACAGGCGTGAGCCACCAGGCCCCACCGAGAATACAAATTTATTTATTTATTCATTTTTGAGATAAGAGTCTCACTCTGTTACCCAGGCCAGAGTCCAATGGTGCAATCTTGGCTCACCGCAACCTCAGGCCTCTCAGGTTCAAGTGATTCTCCTGCCTCAACCTCCTGAAAATTTATTTTTTTTTAATACCATAAAACAAGTTGAAAAGTGCACAAGATAATAAACAAGGCAAAATACAGTCCTTATTAAAATCTATTGAGAGAAGTGTGTTAGCCCAATAGCAATTAGTACCCAGTGGTCATATTGTGGTCTCAACTGTTTCCCAATACAAGGAAACACAGTTACTAGGAGAAACAGGGCTCCTGATTCCGAATATGGCACAGAAAAAGTTTAAGGAACATCTGAAATACTCTGCTGTGCCAGAAAACAAGGACAACATCAAAGAATATTGGAGTTATACAAGAAGAACACAAAGCCAATGCAAAAGGGCTTCTACTAGTCAAAGATACGAAATTTAAGCTTCAAAAGGATAATGATTTCAATGGTTTGAAATAAAATATAGAAAAAGGCATGAGTTCATAATGATACTCAAAACAAAAAAGCAAATACACTGGTCATATAAGACCACAACTTATTATTCTGAAAATCAATAAATAAAAGGGAAGAAAACTCAAGCCCTTTATCCTGTCCTTCCTATACTAACTATATTTCAAGGGAAACAAATGATGGAATAACATTCTACTTTGTAGAATAATTCCAGTTAAGGAATTTAGAAGGAATCAAAGAATTAGGAAAACCACCATTTTGCAATCTCTAATGAAAACAATGAATCTAGGTGATGGAGTCTTCCCAACAATAACAACAGCACAAATCTCATTAATCCTCTAAATCTAACTAAGAGTTCACAAGAAATATGAAGGATGGAAGAACACATTAAAAGACACCACAAGGATGCAATCAGCCATATCCAGATTTTGGACTATTTTATCAAACTAAGAACTTCATTCCTTCAACAAAAAAAGGGAAGGCAAGCGAAAAAAAAAAGTAAGGGAGAACAAACTCTGTGACATGGCAACAAAATATAATGCAATGTGCCTGCCTTGTATATAAATCCTAATTTGAACAAAGCCACCTGTAAAATGATATTTTTGAGACCATGGGAGAAATTAAATACTGGATAGATCTGAGATGGTATTGTAAAATAACGTTAATTTTGTTAGGTTTTCAATACTATCGTGTTCGCATTATTAAGAAAGGAATCTCATTGGGAGGCTGAAGCAAAAAGATCATTTGAGGCCAGGAGTTCAAGTTCTCAACATAGTGAGACCTTGTCTCTACTTTTAAAAAATTTTTGTGTGTGTGAAAAAAGCAAAAGAAAGAAAAGAATCCCCTAATGTAAACTGTGGACTTCAGTTAATAAAAATCTAAGGCTGGGCGCGGCGGCTCACGCCTGTAATCCCAACACTTTGGGAGGCCGAGGCAGGGGATCACCTGAAGTCAGGAGTTCAAGACCAGCCTGGCCAACATGGCAAAACCCTGTCTCTACTAAAAATATAAAAATTAGCCGGGCGTGGTGGCACACGCCTGTAATCCTAGCTATCCAGGATGCTGAGGAAGGAGAATCGCTTGAACCTGGGAGGCGGAGGTTGCAGTCAGGCGAGATCACACCACTGCACTCCAGCCTGGGCAACAGAGTTAGACTCTGTCTCAGAAAAAAAAAAAAAAAAATCTATCAATATTGGTTCATCAATTGTAACATTTGTATCATAAGAATGCAAGATGTTAATAATAAGGAAAACTGGATGGGAAGTCTGTATACAGGAACTTTGTACTTTCTACTCAATTTTGTGTAAACCTAAAACAGTTCTAAAAAGTAAAGTCCAGGGCCAGGTGCGGTGGCTCATGCCTGTAATCTCAGCACTTTGGTAGGCCAGGGCTGGAGGACTGTGTGAGGCCAGGAGTTTAAGACCAGCCTGGGCATTATAGCAAAACCCCACATCTACAATTTTTTTTTAAAAAAACTAATTGGGCATAATGGCATGTACCTAAAGCCCCAGCTTCTCAAGGGGCTGAGACAGGAGGATTGCCTGAGCCCAGGAGTCCAAGACTGCAGTTAACCATGATTATGCCACTGTACTTCAGCCTAAGCAACAGAATGAGAATCTGTCTTAAAAAAAAAAAGAAAAAGTCCTTGGGAGGCCAAGACGGGCGGATCACGAGGTCAGGAGATCGAGACCATCATGGCTAACACGGTGAAACCCTGTCTCTACTAAAAAATACAAAAAACTAGCCAGGCGAGGTGGCGGGCGCCTGTAGTCCCAGCTACTTGGGAGGCTGAGGCAGGAGAATGGCGTAAACCCGGGAGGTGGAGCTTGCAGTGAGCTGAGATCTGGCTGCTGCACTCCAGCCTGGGTGACAGAGCGAGACTCCATCTCAAAAAAAAAAGAAAAAGTCCACTCATTAAAAAAAGAAAAGAAAAACTGAGAATATGGGTTTCCTCTCCAATGAGTCTCCAATCCATTCCTAAAACTGGTCACCTGAGGAAATTCTACAGCCTGTTATTTCACTTTTCAAAAATACAGATCCCTCAAATTTCCCTAATGCTTAACACAGCTACTTCTAATACGTTCTTACATAAACACTTTCACACACTTTTGTTTGTTTGTTTGTTTTTGTTTTTTTGGCAATGGATAAATGGCGAAAACTTTCTATGCTCTAGTAAGCACAAGTTAATGGGGCCAGGCTCGGTGGCCCACGCCTGTAATCCCAGTACTTTGGGAGGCTGAGGCAGGTGGATCACCTGATATCACGAGTTCAAGACCAGCCTGGCCAACATGGTGAAACTCTCTCTCTACTAAAAATACAAAAATTAGCCAGGCATGGTGGCACATGCCTGTAGTCCCAGCTACTAGGGAGGCTGAGGCATGAGGATCACTTGAACCTGGGAGGCAGAGGTTGCAGTGAGCCAAGATCATGCTCCAGCAACAGAGTGAGACACTGTCTCAGAAAAAAAAAAAAGCTAATGGATTCACAAAATCTCAGAAAAAAAAAAAAGTTAATGGATTCACAAAATCATTAATCATCAGCTAAGCTCTCACAGGCAAAGTAATGTCTGCCAAATTTTGATACATCTCCAAACACCCCCTACCCCATCTCCACAGATTCTCTGACTAGGAACTAGGAACACAAATCTGTAAAACAAAGTATATTTATCTATAAAGAATATTTTCATTACAAAAACAAAGGAGCCCCCATTTGTTAGACAGAGAGACATACTCAAAAAATTATATGACACCTATACTTTCTTTTAAAGTACTCCAGAAATTTGGGGAAAAAATGTTGAAAGAATAGGATATATTTGCAACAATATTGGCCAAAATGCTGATACTTATTAAGACTGAGCTGAGTTTTGGATACATGACTGTTCATTATGTAATTCTATTTTGGTGCATATTTAAATTTTTCATAATAAAAAATTAGGTGAAGGGACTTCATTTCCAGCTCCACAAGTGAGGAACATCGAAGCTGCCATGCCATTCTGTCAACAAGTACAAAGCCGAACAAGTGAAAAAATCACCAACTTTTCTTAGGGCAAACTGCTGCCTTCAAAATTGGAAAGAGAGATGGGTGGACACAGACAGTCATGACACAGCAGACCAGAACCATACATATGAACCAGTGCCAGAGTAGAAAAACCTGAATTACAACTGACAGGTTGCTGGAGGCTGGGTGTCAACAAGCCCAAGACTTGAAAACTCCAGGGGCACCTAGTTACAGGTATGTTCCCCGAAATCTACCGAAATGTCAGACAGACGTCATGCTTTTGTGAGCTTTACCTCCAGGAGTTCAACTAGTTTCTCATAGTATATAGAGGAGAAAAATTCCCTCATGCTTCCAGCAGGGGGAAAAGAAAAGGAACCCTTTTAAAACATGCCACAGCATTCTGTTCTTCCTAATAAGGTCTGCCCTCAGGAGAAATAAGTTAACTACACCTAACCTGCTGGAGTTTGTTTTATTTATTTATTTTGTAATTAATTTTTATTTTAATTTTTTTTATTTTATCAGGCAGGGTGTTGCTCTGTTGCCCAGGCTGGAGTGCAGTGGCACAATCACAGCTCACTGCAGCCTTGACCTTCTGGGCTCAAGTGATCTTCCCACCTCTCAGCCTCCTGAGTAGCTGGGACTACAGGTGCACACCAACATGCCCAGATAATTTTTTGTATTTTTTGTATAGGTGGGATTTCACCACGTTGCCCAGGTTGATCTCAATCTCCTGGGCTCAAGCAATCTACCTACCTCGGCCTCCCAAAGTGCTGGGATTACAGGCATGAGCCACCATGTCTGGCCTGAGGTTTTATTGAAGCTTAATTGATCTAGGGGAGAGGAAATACCCACATGCAACCCATTCTAACCAGCCTGTCTCACCTAATGGGGTGTGGGGGGACTAGAAGCACTTATGAAGTTCACTGTCCAGAAGTATAGGTGCACTAAAAGACTGAGAACTAATAACAGGACTATGGAATGCTTCCCTTCTCTCTACCTATTACCACATTACTAATAGTCTATTTTCAGCAGTTGCTTTTATGCAGTACATTATGTCTAGCCATCAAGAAAAATATACAAGGAACACTAGAAGGCAAAAAAACACAATTTGAATAGAAAAAGCAAATATCAGAATTAAACATGGCAGGGATGCTGAAATAATCAGATCGGGAATTTAAAACAACATTGATTAATATGCTGAGGGCTCTAATAGATAAGGTAGACAGCATGCAAGAAGAGGTGGGTAATGTAAGTAGAGATGAAAATCCTAAGAACAAACGAAAAGGAAACACTAAAGATCAAGAACATTGTAACAGACATGATGAATGCCTTTTATGGGTTTATTAGTAGATTGGACACAGCTGAGAAAAAAAAAAAAAGTATCTGAGCTTGAGGATCTACAGAAACCTCCAAAAGAGAAAATCAAAGAGGACAAAGACAAAAAAAGAAAACAAAGAAACAGAAGAAAGGATTAATGAACAACTATAAGAGATGTATCACAAACATACACAAAGGGAACACCAGAAGGGAAAGAGAGAAAGGAACAGGTAACTATACGAATCAATGACTAAGAATTTCCCCAAGTTAATGTCAAACACCAAACCACAAATCCAAGAAATTCAGAAAATGCCAAGTGCATTTTCTGCATAAATGCAAAACATACAAACAAAAAACCCCCAAAACCTACATCTAAACATACTATTTTTTAACTATCAAAAAGCAAAGATAAAGAAACAATTCTGACTCTGAAAAAGCAGTTTGAAAAAAAAAAAAAGAAAAAATTCTGAATGAAGCTAGAGGGAAAAGAAAAACAAGCCTTACCTATAGAGGAACAACAACAAAAATTAGCCAGACACAGTAGCTCATCCCTGTATCCCAACACTTTGGGAAATCAAGGCGGGAGGACTGCTTGAGCCCAGGAGTTCAAGACCAGCTGAACTCCTTGAGCCCAGGAGTTCAGTTCAGACAATAGTGAGACCCCATCTCCACAAAAAATTAAACGTTAGCTGCGTATTCTTTCTTTCTTTCTTTCTTTTTTTCTCTGAGATGGAGTTTCATTCTTGTTGCCCAGGCTGGAGTGTAATGGCGGATCTCGGCTTACTGCAACCTCTGTCTCCCGGGTTCAAGCGATTCTCTTGCCTCAGCCTCCCAAGTGCACCACGATGCCCAGCTAATTTTTTGTATTTTCAGTAGAGATGGGGTTTCATCATGTTGGCCAGGCTGGTCTTGAACTCCTGACCTCAGGTGATCCACCCACCTCAGCCTCCCAAAGAGCTGGGATTACAGAGATGAGCCAGTGAGCTCGGCCTAAAGCTGGGTATTCTTATATCAGACAAAACAGAATTTAAACCAACAACAATCAAGAAGGACAAAGAAGGGCATTACATAATGATAACAGGTTCAATGCAATAAGACTTAACTATTCTAAATATATATGCACCCAACATTGAAGCATCCAAATTCATAAAACAAGTTCTTCTCGACCTATGAAAAGACTTAGCCCCACATAGTGGGAGACTTCTACACCCCATTGACAGCATTAGACAAATCATCAAGGCAGAAAACTAACAAAGAAATTCTGAACTTAAACTCGACACTTAACCAATTAGACCTAATAGACATCTACAGAATACTCCACCCAATAACCACAGAATATACATTCTTCTCATCTGCACATAGAACATATTCTAAGATTGACCACATGCTAGGTAGGTCACAGAGCAAGTCTCAATAAATTCAAAAAATCAAAACCTAGCACTCTCAGACCACAGTGCAATAAAAAATAGAAATCAATACCAAAAAGATCTATAAAAACTACAAAAATACATGGAAATTAACCTGTTCCTGAGTAACTAATGTGTGAACAATGAAATAAAGGCAGAAATAAAAAAAAAATCATTGAAATTAATGAAGACAGAGACAAAACTTAACCAAAATATTTGGGATGCAGTTAAAGCAATGTTAAGAGGAAAGTTTGTAGCACTAAATGCCTTCATTAAGAAGTCAGAAAGATCTCAAATTAACAATCTAACATCTTGCATAGAAGAAATAGAAAAAAAAAGAGAGAACAAACTAATCGCAAAGCTAGTAAAAGAAAATAAATAACTAAAATCAGAGAAGAATTGAACAAAATTGAGATTCAAAAATCCATACAAAGGATCAATGAAATAAAGAGATAATTTGTTGAAAGAATAAACAAGATTGATAGACCACTAGCTACATTACCAAAGGGGGAAAAAAAGAGAAGATCAAAATAAGCACAATCAAAAACGACAAAGATGACAACTGATCCCATAGAAATAAAAAAGATTCTCAGAAATTATTATGAACACCTCTAAGCACACAAACTAGAAAATCTAGAGGAAATGGATACATTCCTGGAAACACACAAACTTCTAATATTAAACCAGAAAGAAAGTGAAAACTTGAACAGACCAACAAGATTCAAAATTGAATCAGTAATGAAAAACCTACCAACCAAAAAAAAGCTCTGTATCAGACAGATTCACAGTCCAATTCTACCAGCTGCACAAAGAACCGGTATCAATCCTACTGAAACTATTTAAAAAAAGGGGGGGGGGGATGAGTGGCACCTCCCTAATTCATTCTATAAAACCTGCATTAGCCTGATACCAAAATTTGGCAGAAAAACAACAAAAAGAGACAACTTCAGGCCAATATCCCTAATGAACACAGACACAAAAATCCTCAACAAAATACTAGCAAACCAAATCCAGCAGCACATCCAAAAGTTAATTCACCATGATCAAGTAGGCTTTATTCTTGGGATGCACAGTTAGTTCAACACATGCAAATAAAAAAATGTGATTCACCACATAAACAGAATTAAAAACAAAAACCACATAGTCATAGTCATCAATTACATGCAGAAAAAACTTTTCAATAAAATCCAACATCCCTTCATGATAAATACCCTCAACAGACTATAAATACCTTTTATTTATATGATAAATACCTTTCAAACAGGCATCAAAAGAACATACCTCAAAATAATAGCTATCTATGGCCAGGCATGGTGGCTCACACCCATAATCCCAGCACTTTGGGAGGCGGAGGTGGGTGGATTACCTGAGGTCGGGAGTTCCAGATCAGCCTGACCAACATGAAGAAACCCCGTCTCTACTAAAAATCCAAAATTAGCCAGGCATGGTGGCACATGTCTGTAATCCCAGCTACTCGGGAGGCTGAAGCAGGAGAATCGCTTGAACTCAGAAGACAGAGGCTGCAGTAATCCGAGATCACACCATTACACTCTACCCTGAGCAACAAGAGCAAAACTCTGTTGTGCCAAAAAAAAAAAAAAAAATTAACAAAAATAATAGCCATCTATGACAAACCCACAGCCAACATCACACTGAATGGGCAAAAGCTAGAATCATTTCCCATGAGAACTGGAATAAGACAACGATGCCTACTCTCACCACTCCTACTCAACATAGTATTGGAAATCCCAGCAAGAGGAATCAGGCAACAGAAAGAAATAAAAAGCATCCGAATAGGAAAAGAAGTCAAACTATCTCTCTTCACTAACAACATGATTCTATACCTAGAAAACCCTAAAGATTCCACCAAAAGGCCCCTAAAACTGATAAACAAACTCAGTGAAGTTTCAGTATACAAAACCAATGTACAAAAATCAGTAGCATTTCTATAGACTAATAATGTTCTAGCTGAGAGTCAAATCAAGAACATAAGCCCATTTAAATAGCCACCATAAAAGAATTAAAAAAAAAGAAAAAAAAGAAAAACCTAGGAATACAGCTAACCAAGGAGGTAAAACATCTCTACAAGGAGAACTATAAAACATTGCTGAAAGAAATCAGAGACGACATAAATAAATGTTAAAACATTCCATGCTCATGGATTGGAAGAATTAGTATTGTTAAAATGGCCATACTACCCAAAGCAATTTACAGATTCAACACTATTCCTATCAAACTACCAATGTCATTTTTCAGAGAATTAGAAAAAAAAAAATCTAAAATTCATATGAAACCAAAAAAGAACCCAAATATCCAAAGTAGTCTTAAGCAAAAAAGAACAAAGCATCACATTACCCAACCTCAAACTATACTATAAAGCAACAGTAATCAAAACAGCATGGTACTGTCTCAAAAACAGACACACAGACATGCAATAGATTAGAGAACCCAGAAATAAAACCACACACCTATAACCATCTGATCTTTGACAAAAGTCAACAAAAGCAAGAAACAGGGAAAGGCCTCCCTATTCAATAAATGGTGCTGGGATAACTTGCTAGCCATATGCAGAAGACTGAAATTAGACCCCTTTCACCACATACAAAAATTAACTCAAGATGTGTTAAAGAATGTAAGACCTCAAAGTAAAAATTCCTACAAGAAAACCTAGGAAATACCTTTGTTGACACTGGCCTTGGCAAAAGCTTTTTGGCTAAGTCCCCAGAAGTAACTGCAACGATAACAAAAAATGACAGGTAAGACCTATTTGAACTAAAGAACTTTCATAAAGCAAAAGAAACTACCAACAGAGTAAACAGAAAACCTACAGAATGGGAGAAATTATTTGCAAACTATGTATCCTCCAAAGGTCTAACATTCAGAATTTATAAGAAACTTAAACAAATGAACAATAAAAAACAAATCACCCTATTTTAAAACAGGCAAAGGACAAAGTGAAATATTAAAGTGTTCAGAGAAGGCCGGGCGTGGTGGCTCATGTGTATAATCTCAGCACTTTGGGAGGCCAAGGCAGGCAGATCACCTGAAGTCGGGAGTTCAAAACCAGCCTGACCAACATGGAAAAAGCTGGTCTCCACTAAAAATACAAAATTAGCCAGGCGTAGTGGCACATGCCTGTAATCGCAAATACTTGGGAGGCTGAGGCAGGAGAATCCCTTGAATCCAGGAGGCAGAGGTTGCAGTGAGCCGAGATAGCACTACTGGACTCCAGCCTAGGCAACAAGAACAAAACTCCGTATCAAAAAAAGGAAAAAAAAAAAGTGTTCGGAGAAAAACTCACCAACCTAGATTCTGTACCCCCCGAAATTATCCTTCAAAGTAAAGGAGAAATAGACTTTCTCAGACAAAAATTGAGGTAATTTTTTGGTAGTAGACTTCTCTTGCAAGACATGTTAAAAGTTCTT
Source organism: Chlorocebus sabaeus (assembly GCF_047675955.1). Taxonomy (NCBI): domain Eukaryota; kingdom Metazoa; phylum Chordata; class Mammalia; order Primates; family Cercopithecidae; genus Chlorocebus; species Chlorocebus sabaeus. The sequence continues at coordinate 18,744,757 of NC_132929.1, forward strand.
TGGAGAGAAGGAAAGTAATATAGGGTAGAAACCCAGATCTGAAGAAGGAAAAAGTGAAGGCAACATAATAAATTATTTTTCTTATGCTTAATTGATCTAACAGATAACAGTTTGCTCAAAATAATAATAGCAACAATGTATTGAATTATGTATGCTTATGTATATATTTTGCACAAACAAATATATATATACGCTTATGTATGCTGAATATATATGATGACTACAATGATATAAAGGACAGGAGGGAGAAATTAGGATAATTTTATTACAAGAAAATACCTTCACATTACCTTTGAAGTGGCATAGTGTTATTTGAAAGTGGACTTGGATTAGTTACAAATCTGTACTGCAAAATCTAGGGCAATCACTAAAAAAACTAAAAACAGAAGTATAATTGATACGTTAAGAAAGGAGAGAAGGCCAGGTGTGGTGGCTGTAATCCCAGCACTATGGGCAGCCAAGGTGGGTGAACTGATGGAGGTTAGGAGTTCGACCAGCCTGGCCAACATGAGACCAGCCTAGCCAACATGGTGAAACCGTGCCTCTACTAAAAATACAAAAACTAGCTGGGCATGGTGGCGCGCGTCTGTAGTCTCAGCTACTTGGGAAGCTGAGGTGGGGGGATCACTTGAGCCCAGGAGGCAAAGGTTGCAGTGAGCCGGAGATTGCATCACTGGCACTCCAGCCTGGGCGACAAAGCGAGATTCTATCTAAAAACAAAAACAAAAACTACAAAAGACAGAAAAATAAGACAAAACAACAACAACAACAACAGGCTGGGCACAGTGGCGCACACCCTTGTAATCCCAGCACTTTGTGAGGCTGAGGCAGGAGGATCACTTGAGGCCAGGAGTTGGAGACCAGCCTGGGCAACATAGTGAGACTCTGTATCCACCAAATTTTTAAAAATTAGCTAGGCATGGCAGCACACACCTGTAGTCCCAGTTACTCAGGAGGCCAAAGCAAGAGGATCACCTGAGCCCAGGAGTTCAAAGCTGCAGTAAGCTATGATCACACCACTGTACTCTAGCCTGGGTGACGGAGTGAGACCCCATCTCAAAAAAGAAAAGAAACAAAGAACAAGACAACAAATAGAAAACAGTAACAAAAATGGTAGATATTAATCTATCTATACAAACAATCACTTCAAACATCAATGGTCTAAATGTACCAAATAAAAGAGACTGGACAGACTAAATCAAAAAACAAAACCCAATTGTATGTTGTCTACAAGAAACTCACTTTAAGTATGTAAATGCAAATAAAGTAAATGGATGTAAATTATATACCCTATTAATACTCAAAAGAAAGTAAATATTGCTATATTAATTTGATAGAGCAGGCTCCATGTAAAAAAAATTGACAAGTATAAAGAAGGGCATCATAGCCAAGCACAGTAGCTTGCACCTGTAATCCCAGCTATTCAGGAGGATGAGGCAGGAGGATCACTGAGGTCAGGGGTTCAAGACCAGCCTGAACAACCTAGTGAGTACATCCCCAAGAAAATTAATAGTAATAATAACAAGAGTATTACATAATGATAAAGGGGTCATTTCTCTAAGAAGCCATATACTATGTGCCTAATAATATCTAGAAACATGCATGCATCTAACAACAGAGCTTCAAACTACATGAGGTAAAAAACAATAGAATTGTAAGGAGAAAGACGAATGCACTATTATAGCTGGAGACTTCAAAACTCTTCTGTCAGAAATGAACAGATCCAGCCTCCAGAAAATCAGTAAAGACACAGCTGAACTAAACAATACCATCAATTAACTAGATATAACTGACATCTACAGACTACTTAAGCCAACAACAGCAGAATACACATTATTCTTATGCTCATACAGAATATTCACCAAGACAGATCACATTCTGAGTGCTATAAAACATACCCTAACAAAGTAATAGAAATCATACAATGTCTGCTCTCAGAACACAGTGGAATTTAACTAGAGATCAATATTAGAAAGACAACTGGAAAAATTCTGAAATACATGGAGATTAATACAACGCACTTCTAAACACATGAGTCAAAGAAGAACTATCACAAGAAGTTTTAAAATATTTCATGCTGAATAAAAATAAAACATAACATCAAAATTTCTGGGATGCACTGAAAACGGTGCTTGAAGAGAAATTTATAGGACTGAGTGCACGTAGTAGAAAAGAAAGATCTAAAATCAATAACCAAAGTTTTTACTTTAGGAAACTAGAAAGCAAATTAAAGCAGAAGAGAAGAAATAATAAAAATTAGAGCAGAAATCAATCAAATTAAACATAGAAAATCAATAGAGAAAATTCAAAATATTTGCAAAAGACCTATATGATAAAAGACTGATATCCAAATATTTGAATAATTCTAAAAACTCAACAATAAGAAAACAAACAACCTGATTTTAAAATCGGTCAAACACTTCTGATACCCCACCAAAGAAGATATACAGATGGCAAATAAGCACATGAAAAAGTGCTCCACATCACACATCATTAGAGAAACGCAAATTAATGACAATGAGATGTCACTACACACCTGTTAGATGACCAAAATCCAGAACACTGACAATACCAAATGCTGGTGAGCATGTGGAACAACAGGAACTCTCATTCACTGCTGATGAGAACGCAAAATGATACAGCCACTTTGGAAGAAAATTTGGCAGTTTCTTATAAAACTAAACACGCTCTTATTATCAAATCCAGCAATAATGCTCTTTGGTATTTCCCCAAACAAGTAGAAAACTTTTCCCACACAAAAATCTGCACAGCAACCAAGATATCCCTCATTAGGTGAATGGATAAATGAACTGTGGTACCTCTAGACAATGGAATATTATTAAATGTTTAAAAAAATGACCTATCAAGCCATGAAAAGATGTGGAGGAAACTTAAGTGCATATTACTAAATGAAAGAAGCCAATAAATATATGACTCTAAATATACGACATCTGGAGAAGGTAAAATTAAAGAGAAAGTAAAAAGATTAGTCATCACCAGAGTTTAGGAGGCAGGGAAACAGAGAGTACACAGAGGATTTTTAGGGCAGTGAAAAGAAAGAGAGATGGTTCCTGACATACAATGGTTCAACTTACAATTTTTCAACTTAAACAGGTTTATCAGAACATAACCCCATCATAAGTTGAGGAGCACATATATACACATAATGGTGGATATATGTCATTACACATTCATCCAGACCCACAGAATGTTCAATAAGAGTGAATCTTATTGTAAAACTATGGGATCTCGGTGATAATGACGTATCAATGTAGGTTCATCAACTGTAACAAATGTACAGCTGTGGGGGATGATGATACTGAGGGAGTACATACATGTGAGAGGGCAGGCAATATGTATACCTCTATACTTTCCTCTCAATTTTGCTGTGAACCTAAAACTGTCTTTTTAAAAAAGTATTTTAAAAATTAGAGAAAAAAGAAAATTTAATATTTGCCTGTCTCAGGCTGGGCGTGGTGGTTCACATCTTTAATTCCAACATTCTGGGAGGCTGAGGCAAGACGACTGCTTGAGCCTAGGAATTTGAGATCAGCCTGGGCAACATAGCTAGACTCTATGTCTCTACAAAAAAAAAAAAAAAATCAGCCGAGTGTGGTGGCACACACCTGCGGTCCCAGCTACTCTGGAGGCTGAGGCCAGAGGACTGGTTGAGCCACAAGATCGAGGCTGCAGTGAGCTGTGTTTGGGCCACTGCACTCCAGCCTGGGTGACAGAGTGAGACCTTGTCTCATAAATAAATAAATAAATAAATAAATAAATAAATAAATAAATAAATAATCTGTCTGTCTCACTTCAGGATTCTAGACGTGTACCAAATTCTATTAAGACTAGAATGGAAATCTAACTTTTTTAGAAGTACTGATGGTTCCTGAGGAACCATCATTTCACTGTAGAAATGACTAATGATCAGATTTGAAATCAAAGGACAGAAGTTTTTTTTCTCTTACAGTGGCACTGCAAATCTATACTTTTTTGAGACAGGGTCTGGTTCTGTCGCCCAGGCTAGAGTGCAATGGCACCTTCTTGGCTCACTGCAACCTCCGCCTACTGGGCTCAAGCGATTCTTATACCTCAGCCTCCAGAGTAGCTGAGATGAGAGGCGCACGCCACCACGCTTGGCTAAATTTTGAATTTTTTAGTAGAGATGGGGTTTTACCATGTCGCCCAGGTTGGTCTCAAATTCCCGACCTCAGGTGATCCACCCACCCTGGCCTCCCAAAGTGGTGGGTTTACAGGCATGAGCCACCGCGCCTGGCCTAAACTATACTTATTAAAAAGAAAATACAACAACAACACAACAACAACAACAACAACAAAACTGGTGTGTTGAGATACAGCACAAGAGATCATGAAAACTGAGGAAAAAAACAAAAAAAAATTTTTAATAAAAAAAGAAAATGGAGAAGTGAAGACAGGTAGGATATCATTATAAAACAATCATTTAAAGTGGAAGAAAAAGGAATCTAACAGATTAGAATGGCAATGACCATCTTTGCACAGTTTCAAAGCAAATAAACTGAAAAACAGAGGATGAAGATAATACAGCTGCAAACGGAGAGGGGGAAGAGACACACACAAATGTTTATACAGAGATGTATCTCTGAACAATACTGTGAATAAAAGGATAGGCTTAATAAGTTTTATGGCTCTACTTATTAGGAACACTTTAGAGAATAATAATAATAATAGGTATAGAAGTACTACCTAATAGGCTAATAAATAATTTAGTTTATAAGTAGATAAACATTAAAATACATTTGTAAAAACCAAGTAGAATTCAAGAGTCTTGGCCAGGTGTGGTGGCTCATGCCTGTAATCCCAACACTTTGGAAAGCCAAAATGGGAGGATTGTCTGAAGTCTGGAGTTAGCCGCCTGGCCAACATGGTGAAACCCCCTCTCTACTAAAACTACAAAAAATTAGCTGGGCGTGGTGGCACCCACCTGTAGTCCCAGCTACTTGGGAGTCTGAGGCAGGAGAATTGCTTGAACCTGGGAGGCAGAGGTTGCAGTGAACTGATATTGTGCCACTGCGTTCCAGCCTGGGCAATAGAGCAAGACTCCAACTAAAAAAAAAAAAAAAAAAAAATTCAAGAGTCTAGCTTGATTCGTTGGAGAATTGCAGGTTACATCCATAATATTTCAGAAAGCTTTGAAAAGAGAGTAATCTGATACAGCAGCATGGGGGAAGGTCACTCAGAAGAAAATATAGGGTGAAATGCTAAGGCCTTCACACGTTAGGGTCAAAGAGAAAGGAACATACTATTAATGAGAGTTTTGCCTGAACTGAGAAAATCTAGGGTTGTTAAGTACAGAAAAGACTGTGAGAAAGAAAATTGAGAACTGAGGGAATGTGAGAGCAGGCAGTATATGAATTTTGAGAAGAGGAATTGATTAAAAGGAACAGAATTAAGGGTCGGGCTAATTCATCATAAAATATCTTTTTATCTTGTTACAAAAAAAAAAAAAAAAAAAAATCCCGGCCAGGCGCAGTGGCTCATGTCTGTAATCCCAGCACTTTGGGAGACTGAGGTGGGCAGCTCATGAGGTCAAGAGATCGAGACCACCCTGGCCAACATGGTGAAACCCCGTCTCTACTAAAAATACAAAAATTAGCTGGGTGTGGAGGCATGTGCCTGCAGTCTGAGCTACTCGGGAGGCTGAGGCAGGAGAATCGCTTGAACCCCAGAGGCAGAGGTTGCAGTGAGCTGAGATCGCGCCACTGCACTCCAGCCTGGTGACAGAGCAAGACTCTGACTCAAAAAAAAAAAACAAAAAACAAAAACCCGTATCCCAGCTATCAAAAATTGAACATCAATTTAAAAATTAACTAATCCTATAAAGGGTTAGCCTCTAGTTAAATACCTTTTCCTTACACTCAGCCTTTTCATTGGGATCATTCAGTAAGAAGTCATTATGCCAACATGACAGCAAGAGCAGCTCAGCCCCATAAAAATGTTATCAGAATGGTCCAGATTACAAAGCACCCTCAACAAAATGAAGTTGTGAGGAATAAGTATGCAGAAGGCATAAGTTAGGAAGCCAAGAGAAGAGAGTCAAGGACTGCCTCACTGAAATAGGGACCAGAAGATTAAAAATCAATTTATTTTTGGAAAGTGAAGGGTTCTTAAGAATGAGATGTCATGTGTTTATAAGCAGATAGGAAAAATATTTTAGTTAATAACGTAAAAAATAAAATACAAGAAAAGGAGAGAGCTAGCATCCAAGGGTCTCTAACTCATTCATAAAAGGTACTAAACTGATCTTCAAGCTTTATAAAATAGAATCCTCAGTAAACCACAGTCAAATTAAGCAGGAGAACCTCCTGAAGGGGCAGCAAAGCAGTATCCTGCCTCACCTGGAAGCATCTCCTTGGGGCCAAGTAGGAGAAAGGTGAAGTGGCACTATCCACACCAAGCTGGTGCTGACATACCCTTCATGGGCTTGGCTGAGAGTAACACAGGTATCCTGGGATCTGCGCAACCCAGGAAGACGTAGGTCTGGCTGCACCTATGTGTAGCCTCTACACCACTGAGTTGAGAACAACAACTCAAGAGAAATGGGGAGAAAACAGAAAAGGTCAGAAAAAGAGAGAGCCATCCTTTTACCTATTCTTTCTTCTCCAATTATTTATTTTTCTAGTATTGACAATGGGTGCTAATCTATCCACTGTTTTCCTGATTTACCATGTTGTGGAGAAGCTAAGTTTGAGCTAAAAATGACTATATAACCAGAACTATAATTTTACTAGCATCATTCTCTAATCAAATGAGTCAACTGGTAGAGAAACTTGGATATGCCTGGGGCAAAGGAAAATGATCATCTCTATTTAATTTTCTTTCAGATCAAACATTTAAATATAAGTAATACCAGACAGTATGTCATTAAGCTGAGAATACAAAGGTGAACACAAACTAGCAGTGTATTCAGGGTTTTATACCACTGGATCCATGTCAGAAAAAAAATTATTCATTTTTGTAATAAAAACAAATGGGGCCCAAGTAGTAAAATGGACTTCAAAAATGACAACAGGGCCAGAAACAGTTACTCTCTGAAACTGAAGTTAATATGAATCAACACATAATCAACAGTATTATTTTTAATCCATCCTGCAGTGTGATTTGAAGGCAGCTTCCTTACTGTGATTAAAACACATTTAACATCCAAAGACATGAGTAGAGACAACTCAGAGGTATTTGTTATTGGTAGTTTAAAAAAGAAAGGCAAATAGCAGACTTACGACAATACTTCCCAAAGCAGTAAAAATTCTGCTAATTCACACTCTCTCATCCTTACTCCATGAAAAGGAACTCCCAAAGTCCAAATATTCTAAGTAATTACATATTTCTACTACTACTAACTAGTTAAAAAATTTCCAAGAGAAAAATGTTCAGCATATTTATACCCGGCTGACACCAGTACATTCAATTAGTAATTAAAGAATGTAATTAAGGTTCAGGAAGATACAAATAAATTATAAATTATCATACAAATCATAAATTGTATATTCTACAAAGGGCTTACCTTGCAGCTTTTTCAAAACAGCAACCTCCATTTTCAGAACTTGTTTTGGTTGTTGAGCTGATTCCACCTTCAGTGCAACATTCTCCCTGGTGAGCATGTCCAAGGCATCGTAAATTTCTCCAAAGCCCCCACCCCCAATCTTTCTCAACTGCACAGAAAATAAGAACACACACACTCAAAATTACTAGAAGATTCTAACTTGAAAGTAATTGATCTGTTATATTTAGAAAATGTATAATTTTATAATCTGTTTTATAAAATATTTCAATATTGTTAAATTAACTATGTATATGCCAAGAAAACATATGCCTGAAAATAACATCAAAACCTTTCCCCACAGGTTTATCCACAAAAAAGTAATGAAATTATTTCACCCACAAACAATTTTAAAATTTGGTTGACAGCCAGCATCAGAAATGTCACCAACAATACAGTATTTGAAAGAATCTCTTCCTACAAATGCCACTCAACAACCAGATTTGTTGTTTTAATTTTAAGGAAGACTTTTTAAACTATGAAATCCTGGCTGAGTGCAGTGGCTCACTCCTGTAATCCTAGCACTTTGGGAGGCTGAGGCGGGAGGCTCACTTGAGGTCAGGAGTTCGAGACCAGCCTGGCCAACATGGTGAAATCCCATCTCTACTAAAAAATACAAAAATTAGCCAGGCATGGTGGCACATGCCTGTAATCCCAGCTACTCAGGAGACTGAGGCAGGAGAATTGCTTGAACCCAGGAGGCAGAGGCAGTAGTAAGCCAAGATCCTGCCACTGCATTCCAACCTGGGTGACAGAGAGAGACTCCATCTCAAAAACGAAAAAAACAAAAAACACTACAAAATCACCCAGCCCTCTCACCACCACTTACTCTTCTCTCAGGGGTACCTAACAGGGTCCACAGAGCAGGCAGAGAACTCCAGTACCAAACTATCCCAGAATTCACTATACATCTATTTATTCATATACAAGTAAAAAAAAAAACAACAATTTAAGCAAGTTCAACAAACACTATTCTCTCTGATAAAATATGTGAGCTTAACTGGGGAATATGAGGATGCTGGTCTGAGTATCATAAGCAAGTTTTGAAGAGTCAGTGGCAACTGCACCTGTAGGCTCTGAAAGCTGGGTTGTGGGGGTAGATACTTCAAGCTAGATACAGCAATTATTTTCCATTTCCTGAAACTAGGTTGTCTCCTTATCACATTATCCAACATCCAGGATGTGATATAATGTAGGAAGTCATCATAGGCACAGGGTCCTAAATCCTATCCAGCTCAAGACGCCCCAGTTCCATGTTCGATCTCTTTCTCCACTTGATCATCACTGATGACTACATCTAGGTTAATTTATCTTCTGAATTTCTACAGTAATTATTTGTTTAATCATTCAATTAATCACTTTACCGGGCCACACCTCAGGTACCGGGCCAGGGCTCAGATATCACTTCTATTATTACCTTGTATTTTTCAAATTAAAGACCTGTCCATGAAATACCTTGTTTTTAAACTGTCATGTTGATTAACTTTCCATTGTCAATATCCTATCCTGTTACAGAGAAACTAAGCTTCTTCGAAGAGATGGCCATTTGTTCTATTCTATTTCCTTGTGTCCCCCATAGCATTTGGCAAAGTGTTAACTGATAAATATAATCCTATACTTATTACTTTGCGCATGTGAGCCATAATCCTTCTTTATTTTTATTTATTTATTTATTTTTAATGTTTTCAGTTGGTAGTCTCACACTGTCTCCAGGGCTGGAGTGCAGAGACATGATCTTGGCTCACTGCAACCTCGGCCTCCCGGTTTCAAGCAATTCTCCTGCCTCAGCCTCCTCAGTAGCTGGGATTACAGGTGTGTGCCACCAAGCCTGGCTAATTTATGTATTTTTAGTAGAGATGGGGTCTTACCATGTTGGCCAGGCTGGTCTCAAACTCCTGATCTCAGGTGATCTGCCCACCTCTGCCTCCCAAAGTGCTGGGATACCAGGCGTGAGCCACGGCACCCGGCTGATCCTGCTTTATTGTCATTTGGTGATGGGAAAGGAATACTACATGAAACTACAGGATAAGTTCAAGATTTTTAAAAAGTTCCAGAAGTGGCCAGGTGTGGTGGCTCACACCTGTAACCCCAGCACTTTGGGAGGCCGAGGCGGGCGGATCACGAGGTCAGGAGTTTGAGACCAGCCTGACCAACATGGAGAAACCCTATCTCTACTAAAAATACAAAAATTAGTCAGGCATGGTGGCACATGCCTATAATCCCAGCTACTCAGGAGGCTGAGGCAGGAGAATCGCTTGAACTTGGGAGGCGGAGGTTGCAGTGAGCAGAGATCGCACCATTGCACTCCAGCCTGAGCGACAGTGTGAGACTCTGTCTCAAAAAAAAAAAAAAAAAGTCGCAGAAGCATTCAGTTAAATAAATTGTTCCTTCATGGGCCTTGACTGATATACTTATGATTCTTTATATTTTGCCCATTAAATAAAACCTAGTGTAGCTTTAAAAACTCATACACAGTACCAAACAGATTCCTTTCTAACTAAGGACTGGTAGAGGCAGCTTCATGTTTTACCTCACAAAAAAACCTTATTAAATGACAGAATAAAACAACTAGGCTGAAGTAAATGTTCTTGCTTCTTTGTCTATTTCTATCCCTATAATGCCATTTAAACATTAATAGAACATTTTTTAATTGGCCTGACAAAGCCCTAAGAAATTATCAAGGTTTATGAGGCAAAGAGAGAGGCAGTTTAGTATGATTGGGGTACACAGATTACAGGAAGAATAGAGAGGTAAGGTCTGTGGGAGATTGTATTTTCCAACAATAGGCACAATAATATCATCCATCCCTGCTCTTCTTCAATGTGAAGAAAACCTTTCACACGGATGAAGGCAATGTGACCTTGCTACTCTGCCATCAAGAGGTAGAGTCCATTTTCCCTTTAACCGCTTTCATCAACAGAATAGGGCAAAGTGACACTGTGCCAGCTCTGAGGACAGCCCTTAACCAGCCTGCTAGCTTCCATTGCCTGTCTCTTGAAAGCTAGCCACCATGTAAGAAATGGGACCATCTGGCCGGGCGCAATGGCTCACATCTGTAATCCCAGCACTTTGGGAGGTCGAGGCGGGTGGATCACCTGAGGTTGGGAGTTTGAGACTAGCCTGGCCAACATGGTGAAACCCCGTCTCTACTAAAAATACAAAAATTAGCCGGTGTGATGGTGCACGCTTGTAATCTCAGCTACTCGGAAGGCTGAGGCAGGAAAGTCGCTTGAACCCAGGAGGCGAGGCTGTGGTGAGCTGAGATTGCGCCACTGCACTCCAGCCTGGGCGACAGAGTGTCTCAAAAAAAAAAAAAAAGAAAGAAAGAAAGAAAGAAAGAAATGGGACCATCCTGAGAAGCCACAGCCACGTGGTGATGCCCTAGAAAACAAACCACCAGGTTGGGGGTTGGGAGTTGGGGGTGAAGAGCTAAGGAATCCCATGATACCAGACAAGTGAGTGAAGAAACCATTTATAAATGGATCCTCTAACTGAAACAATCCTGATAGTGCCACATAAGAGACAAATCACCCAGGCAAACTCTTCCCAAATTCCTAAGGCACAAAACTGCAAGCAAAATAAAATGATTGTTTTAAGCTTCTAAATTTTGATGTAGTTTGTTACATAACAATAAATAACTAAAACATCATCTGTAACAATGAGCTTGTCATTTTTTTTTTTTTAACTAAAAATGCCCCTATGCCCTCCCAAATGTTGGAGATAAGTTCCTCAGATACATTAGTTCTAATTACCAGGACAAGGGAACCATGCCAATTAAGAGTTTCACTTGTCACCTTTTGATATGTCCACTGGAGAACAAACTAGCCTTAACACAGTGCTTAGTGTAATCCTCTCACCAAAGCAACACTCATGTCTGACTTACATAAAAGATTAGCAACTGCTGAATCTCCCTGCACCAGTCCATGATGATGACATAGTTTTCTTATATTTGGTCAAGTAAATTTTCAAAGTCTACTGACTTACCTAATCAGTAAAACACACTGTACCATACGAATAAAAAATAAAAATTCTATTTCTAAAGGGTCTTCTTTTTCCAATCTGTTCATAAATTAAGGGAACCATTAAAATAGCTTTGTAAAACCTACTAATGGAAAAAAACTTTGGTGGACTGTGTAGCAATAAAAAATAATTAAATATATCCAAAACAAAAATAGTTCCTTAAAGAAATGAGTAGTATTAGAGAGATGGCAGATTCTAGGTCTAGGGAAAGAAAGCCATTGAAAGACTATTAGGATCCTGTCAAAAGAACTCAGAAGACAATGTGAAGTGTGTCCCCTTAGTCAAATAAGACAATTTAAACATCTATAAGGATAACTATCATGGACTGAAACACAAAAATTTGTTCAAATCTTTCTTAATTATACTAAAAAACAAATCTAATTGATCACTTTTGGAGAATGGCAAGAAACCAATTCATTGTTTTGAAAACTGGTAAATTAAAAAAGAGAAGCAAGTATTTATCTTGTTTTCCTAATTAAATTGTACCTCAAGATAATCAAATAATTGATGATAAAAAAATTTGTCCTTATAGATACACTTCAGCTAAGAAATGAATTATGGAATATCACTAATTTGCAATCCCTAAATAATAGACCTAGGCAATGATCATCAATAGTGTTACCACCACAAAAAAGATAGACAGATGGACAGTAAGATATTATATGCCTCCTAGTGAAGGCTCACAATAACATTTATGAAAAAAAGATGTCCCCATCTCAAAACAAACCTAAAGTCAGATCTAATCCAGCCTGTAGATATAACTACCAATTTACATGAAATACACAAGACAGAGAAACGTGTTAACATCAAATGGAAGCAGATAGCAAAATCCAAACCATGGGAAATTCTACAGACAAATCACCTAATTTCTTCAGTAAATAAATAAGGGGAAAAAAAGAACAATAAAGAGGAAGGAACCTAGAAATGAAAAGAAACGTAAGTGATGACAACTAATTACAATATCCAGATTTTATTTGGATCTTGATTCAGACTGTTCAAAATACTTCACAATCAGGAGAATGTGAAAACTAAAACTATATTTGGTGATATTAAGAAATGATTACCTGTTTTTAGTACTACTACAGTATTTTATAACAGTAGAAAGTAGCTGAAAATACCACATGCTAACAGACAAAATGATACACAACCTTGGGGGAGAAGTCAGCAGGAAAGAAATGATTATTTTTAAGGTATGATAATGGTATTACGATTATGTTTTTAAAAGTAAGTCCTTATTTGTTAGAGATACATACTGAAGTATACACAGAAGAAATGCTAAGGTTAAATATCACTTCAAAATATTCTGGGAGAGAGATGAAACAAGATTAATCATACATTGATGACTATTTAACTTGGGTCATGAGTACATGGAGGTTCATTATATAAGTCTCTATTTTCTATGTATACTTACAATTTTCCGTAATAAAAAAAAAAAGAGCAGCTCATTGGACTTGCTTTTTTTTTTTTTTTTTGAGATGGAGTGTCGCTCTGTCGCCCAGGCTGGAGTGCAGTGGCGCAATCTCAGCTCACTGCAAGCTCCGCCTCCTGGGTTTACACCATTCTCCTGCCTCAGCCTCCCGAGTAGCAGGGACTAGAGGCACCCGCACCACGCCTGGCTAACTGTTTGTATTTTTTTTTAGTAGAGACGGGGTTTCACCGTGTTAGCCAGGATGGCCTCGATCTCCTGACCTCGTGATCGGCCCGCCTCGGCCTCCCTAAGTGCTGGGATTACAGGCGTGAGCCACCGCGCCCGGCCAGCTCATTGTAATTTCAAACACTGTATTTTTTTCATTTGTTCGAAAATTTAGTACTATATGAAGCAAGAGTAAGAATTAGGGTATACACAGAGCTTAATCATAGAAAAATAACTAAATAACTGCTTTAGGCATATAAGTAATGTATATAATATTTCCTAATGAAATGCTATTTTTATCAGGATACCAAAAATTACCCCGATATGTATACACACACACACACACACACACACACTCTGAGATGTACACTCACCACTTTCCATCTTTCTTTCACTAGAATTCCAACACTCAGGATATCCGGCTGCTCTCCTCCCCCGCTCATTGCAATACACTGATTATGGTAGAACAGTTACACAGGCATCCAGTTCTCAAGGGTGGTTTCCATTTAACCTAAAACAACAATAACAAAAAATAGTAGCAGTATATTAGGGTTAACTAATCAACACAAATAACATTCCAACATCAGTAAGCACTACTAATACCATACATTAGTTTGGCTACTCTGTTGGGAAGAAGGGGAAAAAGACCCAGAAATGTTTAATGCATATTTTTTAAAACCACATATCTTTCCATCACAGATGCCCAGTGAAATAGCTAGGTGTTAAAAAGACACTGTTTTTTTTTTTTTTTTTTTGAGACGGAGTCGTCGCTCTGTTGCCCAGGCTGGAGTGCCGTGGCCGGATCTCAGCTCACTGCAAGCTCTGCCTCCCGGGTTTACAACATTCTCCTGCCTCAGCCTCCCAAGTAGCTGGGACTACAGGCGCCCGCCACCTCGCCCGGCTAGTTTTTTGTATTTTTTAGTAGAGACGGGGTTTCACCGTGTTAGCCAGGATGGTCTCGATCTCTTGCCCTCGTGATCCGCCCGTCTCGGCCTCCCAAAGTGCTGGGATTACAGGCTTGAGCCACCGCGCCCGGCAAAAAGACACTGTTAAAACACAGGTATTATTTATAATAACTGAGATTGTTAGACTATAGGGCAAGCATGATGTCATGGCACTTGAACTAGGTAGATGACTATCTTGAGTACAATATACTGCTGAAAAGACACAGTACCTAATTTACAACTGCTTATAGTTTGTAACTTAGAGCTTAATAACATTATAGCTAATATTTTAATGTTACAAAATGCACTTAAAATGCATAGGAAATAAATACTAACAAAGAAAAGGGTTGTTGACCAAACCTGATACAACGACATTCCAAGAAAAAGAGGATATTAATAAGATGAACAGCATACCTGTAGAAAATGAAGATATAGCAGAAAAATACAGCCTAAAGGAGATGAAAACTGTAACCTAGCCCAGGAATGAAAACGATATTGATACAGAGTGACTTTCAAGATACATTGTTTAGTGAAAAAAGGCAAGACAGTAAAGGGTTTATAGCATGCTATACTTTGCAGAAAAAGGAGATAAATGTTGAGTATATTTAAGTATCTGCTTTTGTTTTTTAAAAAGAAAGGAAAAGAAGGAGAGATAAGCTAAAACTTAATGAAAATGATTCTTTGTAGCAGAAGTCAGCAAATTTTTTCAAAACAGGTCTGGAAAGTAAATATTTTAGTCTCTAGGCCACATATTGTATTCTCTGTTATAGTTACTCGATTCTGCCACTGTAGCACAAAAGCCATACACAATTATGTAAACGAATGAGTATGGCTGTGCTCCAACAAAATCTTATTTACCAAAAAAAAAAAAAATGTGGGCCAAATTTGGCATGCAGACTGTTTCAACCTTTACTCAATAGAAAGCAAAACAAAAGGCCAGGTGTGGTAGCTCACACCTGTAATCTCAGCATCTTGGGAGGCTGAGGCAAGAGGGATGCTTGAGCCCTGGAGTTTGAGACCAGCCTGGGCAACACAGGGAGATCCCATCTCTACAACAAATTTGAAAATTAGCCAGACATGCTTGCACGTACTCGTAGTCCCAGCTACTCAGGAGTCTGAGCAGGGAGGATCACTTGAGCTTGGAAGGCTGAGGTTGCAGTGAGCCGTGAAGGTGCCACTGCCCTCCAGCCTGGGTGACAGAATAAGATCCTGTATCAAAAAAAAAAAAGAAAGAAAGAAAGAAAAAAAGGATGGAAGCGATAAGGAAGAAAGCCAGACTTCCGTGAATGCATCTTGTGATATAGTTTTGATTCTGGAACCATGTAAATGTTTTACGTATGATAAAAAAAAAAAGTTCTAAACTCCAAATTCCAGAAAGGACCATAACAACAAGTAATCACCAGAATTGGTGTTAAACCCATCCTACGCCCATCAAAGGAAGCTCTGAATGAGTGATATCACTTCACCAAGTCACCAGTCAGCAACACCACAATTCATAACCACATTTACATAATAAAAGGTCAATCAATTCCTAAATACTCCTACTTCACCAATCCCTGAACTCCATAATTCCTCAAATCCTATTTAAGACCAGCAGTTTCTTTTCTTTTCTTTTCTCTTTTAAAACAAAGTCTTGCTCTGTCACCCAGGTTGGAGTGCAGTCATGCAATCACAGCTCATTATATCCTTGAACTCCTGGGCTCAAGCAATCTTCCCATCTCAGCCTCCCAAGGAGCTGGGACTATAGGAGTGCACTACCATACCTGGATAACATTGTTTGTTTGTTTATTTTTAATAGACAGGGTCTCACTATGTTGTCCAGGCTGGTCTCAGACTCATGGCCTCCAGTGATCCTCCTACCTCAGCCTCCCAAAATGGTGGGATCATAAACATGAACCACTGCACCTGGTTGGGCAGTTTGTTTCATTCAGAGAAATTATGTCCTACAATTATGGCTCTCCCTTGTATATCGCACAATAAATTTAGCATTTTGTTCAGAAAACGAATGATGGCATGTTCAAAACAAAAGACAAAAATTTTAAAAAACACTAAAAATAAAAGACAATTCAAAACAAACTGAAACCAATAATCTACTGCAATCTGTTCCCCAAAAACCTATGGAACTAAAAGAATTTTAAAACAATAACCCATTGCATCCATTGCATACTGAGTTTGTGCCATAGTCACACAGAAAATAATTACTTCAGCTGGGCATGGTGGCTCACACCTGTAATCCCAACACTTTGGGAGGCCGAGACAGGTGGATCTCTTGAGGTCAGGAGTTCGAGACCAACCTGGGCAACATGGAAAGACCCTGTCTCTACTAAAAATGCAAAAATTAGGCCAGGCGTGGTGGTGGGCGCCTGTAGCCCCAGCTACGCAGGAGTCTGAGGCAGGAGAATGGCTTGAATCCGGGAGGCAAAGGTTGCAGTGAGCCGAGATTGTGCCACTGCATTCCAGCCTGGGTGACAAAACGAGACTCTGTCTCAAAAAAAAAAAAAAATCAACATTCTCCACAGATTTTAAATTAGACTCAAATTTCAAAACAAAACAAAACAAAAAAATATTTTACTGTTGGGCACATAATCCAAAATTACCAAGCACACAAAGAACCAAGAATATCTCAATTTATATATGAAAGTGCAATCAATAGATACAAATGCCAAGATGACACAGATTTAGGATTTGTCAGGCAAAAATGCTCCAAGAAATAAAGGTGAATACCCTAGAAATGAATAAAAAGATATAAAGTCTCAGTAAAGAAATAAGAGACATAAAGAAAGAAATTAAAAATTTAAGCCAGGCATGGTGGCTCACGCCTGTAATACTAGCACTTTGGGAGGCTGAGGCAGGCAGATCACAAGGTCAAGAGTTCGAGACCAGCCTGGCCAACGTGGTGAAACCCCATCTCTACTAAAAATACAAAAATTAGGCAGGCGCAGTGGCTCAAGCCTGTAATCCCAGCACTTTGGGAGGCCGAGACGGGTGGATCACGAGGTCAGGAGATCGAGACCATCCTGGCTAACACGGTGAAACCCCGTCTCTACTAAAAAAATACAAAAAACTAGCCGGGCGAGGTGGCGGGCGCCTGTAGTCCCAGCTACTCGGGAGGCTGGGGCAGGAGAATGGCGGGAACCCGGGAGGCGGAGCTTGCAGTGAGCTGAGATCCGGCCACTGCACTCTAGCCCGGGGGACAGAGCGAGACTCCGTCTCAAAAAAAAAAAAAAAAATTAGCTGGGTGTGGTAGTAGGTGCCTGTAATCCCAGCTACTCACGAAGCTGAAGCAGGAAAATCGCTTGAATCCAGGAGGTGGAGGTTGCAATGAGCTGAGATGGTGCCACTATACTCCAGCCTGGGCGACAGAGATGCCATCTCAAAAAATAAAAAAATAAAAAATATAAATAAATAAATAAATAAATAATTTAGAAGTGAAAAATACAGTAACTGAAATTTTAAAATTTCACTGGATGGGGTCAATAGAAAAATGGCAGTGTCAGAGTAAAGAGTCAGTAAACTGGAAGACAGATCTATAGAAATTACACAGTCTGAAGATAAAAGATTCTTATAAATGAATATAGACCTCAGGGACTAGTGGGACAATACTAAAAATTCTAATATTTGTGTCATTAGAGTCATAAAAGAAGAGGTAACAGTTTAGGATAGAAAAAATATTAAAAATGGCTAAAACTTCACAAATTTTGTGAAGGACACAAAACAACAGATTGATGAAGCTGACTGAATACAATAGGCGCGCACACACACACACACAAAACTCTTAAACATATCATAATCAAACTGCTGAAAATTAAACAGAAAAAAAAATTAAAAATAACTAGAAAACAGCCAGGCACCGTGGCTCACACCTGTAATCCCAGCACTTCGTAAGGCCGAGGCAGGCGGAACACCTGAGGTCGGGAGCTCGAGACCAGCCTGACCAACACGGAGAAACCCTGTCTCTACTAAAAATACAAAATTAGCCAGGTGTGGTGACACATGCCTGTAATCCCAGCTACTCGAGAGGCTGAGGCAGGAGAATCGCTTGAACCCGGAAGGCTGAGGTTGTGGTGAGCCGCGATCGCGCCATTGCACTCCAGCCTGGGCAACAAGAGCAAACCTCCGTCTCAAAAAAAAAAAAAAGTAGAATGGTAAAGGGACTCATGATGGTGGTTAGGTTTCTGCATTATTTCAGGTAATGTAATATTCGTATTATATAATATTTATATAACATAGTTAATATTTAATGTAAGAATTCTAAGTAGATGGTAAAAAGGAGATATATTATAAGTCCTAGAGCAATCGCTTTAAAAACTACACAAAGAGATACCAGGAAAAGCAAAAAAAAAAGTGGAATACCAAAACATGTTAAGATAATCCAAAAGTAGGCAGAAAGAAACAGAAGAACAAAAATAAAGCGACAAACATA
This sequence comes from Chlorocebus sabaeus, assembly GCF_047675955.1. Classification (NCBI taxonomy): domain Eukaryota; kingdom Metazoa; phylum Chordata; class Mammalia; order Primates; family Cercopithecidae; genus Chlorocebus; species Chlorocebus sabaeus. The sequence continues at coordinate 18,763,356 of NC_132929.1, forward strand.
AAACAAACAATACAATGGTTGACCTGAATCCAAACTTACCTGTAATTACCATAAGTATAAATGGCATAAACATGCCACTGAAAAGACAGAGATTAGCAGGATAAATATGATTCTATAAGAAACTCACTTCAAAAATAATATGTAGGTTAAAGTGAATATACTAAATACCACTGAAAATAATAACATAATAATACTATTATTATATAGGTTAAAAGAAATGGGGAAAAAGTATACCATGCAAATATTAACAAAAGGAAAGCTGGAGCATCTATTATAATATCTGACAGTGCTGACTTCAGGGCAAAGAAAATCACTGGAGATAAAAAGAAATACAGAACCGTGGAAGAGCCAATTTACAAAGAAATTATAAACGTGTATGCACCTTAAAAAGACCATCAAAATACATGAAATAAAAATTAATGAACTGAAAGGAGAAACAGACAAATCTGTGATTATAACTGGAGCAGACAAATCCATAGAACAACTGAAGACTTCGCTCCTGTACCAAAGAAATAACTAGATAGAAAATTGGCAATAATACAGAAGCTAAAACAGTACCATTAGGGTATAATTTAAAAATATATTTGGTTGTGATATTGTGGCTTAGATTAATAATAAGAAATACAAATATTTGGTCTTTGTCCCTGGTTCTTGTTCAGAGCTCATAAAGCCCTTATAATTTCTGAAGTGATTAGGGTGATAGGAGCATCTTTTGGTATAATATTTGGTTTTTGTCCTTGGTTCCTGAAATAGCTCCAGATAGATAAAAGATGATAGGAGTAGATTTTGTTATTCATAACAAGCCCCTTTCAACCACATCTGGGTTTTTGTTAATGAGGTGACTTTAGGAAATCTTTAAAGATAGAGGGCTGGTTGCCAGGGAAACCAACCATGTGATCAGAGGGCTGGAACTTTCAGCCCCACTCACAAGGTCTGGGGAGGAGAGAGATGCTGAAGGTTGAGTAGACTACCAATGGCTAATGGTTTAATCAATCATGCCTTAATGAAGCCTCCACTAAAAACACAAAAGGACAAGTTTTGGAGACTAATAAGCATGTTGCGAGGGTAGTGTATCCTAACTTCATGAGGAAAGAAACTCCTGCTCTGAGGATCCTTCCAGACTTTGCCCTATATATCTCTTCATCTGTATCCTTGTTTATATCCTTATTAGATAATAAACCAGTAAGCATAAATAAAGTGTTTCCCTGAGTTCTGAGAGCCATTCTAGCAAATCGCACTTCTCTGTCATTTGCCAGAAGTATTGAGTATAGTAGTGAGAACAGTTTATTTTTCTTTTTTTTTTTTTTTTTTTTTTTTTTTTTGAGACGGAGTCTCGCTGTCTCCCAGGCTGGAGTGCAGTGGCCGGATCTCAGCTCACTGCAAGCTCCGCCTCCCGGGTTTACGCCATTCTCCTGCCTCAGCCTCCCGAGTAGCTGGGACTACAGGCACCCGCCACCTCGCCCGGCTAATTTTTTGTATTTTTAGTAGAGACGGGGTTTCACCGTGTTCGCCAGGATGGTCTCGATCTCCTGACCTCGTGATCCGCCCGTCTCGGCCTCCCAAAGTGCTGGGATTACAGGCTTGAGCCACCGCGCCCGGCTATTTTTCTTATCTTACATTTTGGTGTCAGAGAATTGGTATTCATCTCCAAATTCCTGGCAGTGCTTGGAATTTCCTAAGTGACATGAATGCCTCTGTTATGCTAATGAAGTGACTCCAAGCATCAGGATGGGGGCTATCACCTGAAAGCATATGACTACATATGCTTTACTAGAACTTTCATCTCCACCTCCCAACTTCCAGGAAAAGAGGGACTAGTGATTGAGTTCAATCACATGACCAGTGATTTCATCAACCATGCCTATGTAATAAGCTCTTTTTGTTGTTGTTTTTTTGAGATGGAGTCTCACTCTTTTTGCCCAGGATGGAGTGCACTGGCGCAATCTTGGCTCACTGCAACCTCCGCCGCCAGGGTTCAAGCGATTCTCCTGCCTTAGCCTTGTGAGTAGTGGGCCACCACACCTGGCTAATTTTTTTGTATTTTTAGTAGAGATAGGGTTTTACCATGTTTGGCTAGGCTGGTCTCAAACTCCTGACCTCAGGTGATCCACCCGCCTCAGCCTCCCAAAGTGCTGGCATTACAGGCGTGAGCCACTGCGCCCGTTTTTTTTTGTTTGTTTGTTTGTTTTAAGAGATGGGGTCTCACTGTCGCCCAGGCTGGAGTGCAGTGGTACAGTCGTAGCTCATTGCAGCCTCGAACTCCTGGGCTCAAGCAGTCCTCACGTCTCAGCTTCCCAAGTAGCTAGACTACATGCATGTGCCACTACACCCAGCTCATTTCACTTTGTGTCGAGACAGGGTCTGGGTATGTTGCCCAAGCTGGTCTTGAACTCCTAGACTCAAACGATCCTCCCACCTCAGTCTCCTAAAGTGCTGGGATTACAGGCATAAGCCACTGTGCCCAGCCCTGAACTCTGGATATTAAAAACTCTGTAAATCTTAAATTCAGCTAGATAAAAAAGAAATTGGGGGAAAAAAAAACACTCTGAACAACAAGGCTCAGGGAGCTTCCTGGTTGGTGAACATACCGATGTACTAAGAGGGTGGTGGACTCTGGCTGCACGAGGATAGACGCTCCCGTGCTTGGGAGCCTTATAAACTTATCATATAGTCCTCTTCATCTGATTGTTCATTCGTATCCTTTATAATAAAAAGGTAATTTTAAGTATAGCACTTTCATGAGCTCTGTGAGTCATTCTGAGCAAATTATTAAACCCAAGGGGATTGTGGGAAGGCCCAAACTTACATTCAACCAGGGAAACTTTGAGTGGCTTGTGCTACAGTCTGAAGTGAAGGTGGCTTTGTGGGACTGAGCCCTGTAACCTGTGGGGTCTGCATTAACTTGAAGCAATTAGTGACAGAATTAAAGTGAATTATAGGACACCCAGATGATGTCAGTGAACTTAAACACAACCATCAAACAACTGGAACTGATATTTATAGAACACTCCACCCAACAAAAGCAGAATACACATTCAAACTCACAAGGAACGAACACCAAGAGACTATATAATATCCCAGATCATGAAACAAATTTTAGCAAATTTAAAAGGACTGAAATCATACATACTATGTTCTCTGATAACAAGCTAGTATATTCTAGCTTAATGATATTAAGCTAGAAATCAATAACAGCAAGATAACAAGAAACTCTACATACACTTGAAAATTAATAACAACAAGGCAAGGTGCCTGATTTTATATAAATAACACTATATTGGAACTAAGCCATGCTCATTCAATTATATGTTGTGTATGGCTGATTTCATACTACTACAGCAGAGTTAAATAACTGCAACACAGACGGTATTACACTTAGGCCTAACATATTTATTTTCTGGACCTTAATAAAATGTTTGGCTGGGCACAGGGGCTCGCACCTGTAATTCCAGCATTTTGGGAGGCCGAGGCAGGTGGATTGCTTGAGTTCAGGAGTTCAAGACCAACCTAAGCAACATGGCAAGACCCTGTGAGGAAAGAGAGAGACCCTCTCATATTGTTTTATATTGTTTTTTACTCAGTACCTGTTTTAAGAAAAAAACAAGGAAGCGAAACCAAAGACAGGCAGCCCAGCGCCAGGCCCAAAACTGGGCCTGGGCCTGCCTGGCCTAAATCTAGTAGTTAAAAATCAACTCATGACTTAGAAACTGATGTTATCCATAGATTCCCAGCAACGTACAAGAACATTGTGAAACTCCCTGCTCTGTTCTGTTTCATTCTGACCAACGGTGCATGCAGCCCCTATCACGTACCCTCTGCTTGCTCAAATCAATCACGACCCTTTCATGTGAAATATTTAGTGTTGTGAGCCCTTAAAAGGGACAGAAATTGTGCACTCAGGGAGCTCGGATTTTAAGGCAGTAGCTTGCCGATGCTCCCAGCTGAATAAAGCCCTTCCTTCTACAACTCCTGTCTGAGAGGTTTTGTCTGCGGCTTGTCCTGCTACATTTCTAGGTTCCCTGACAGGAAGCGAGATGACTGAGGGACGGCCGAGACAGCCCCTTAGGCAGCTCAGGCCTACCCTGTGGAGCATCCCTGTGGGGTACTCCGGCCAGCCTGAGTGACAAGATCCAAAGAGTGCTCCCAGGTAGGCAATTGTCCAGGTGGAACGCCTCGCCAGAGCAGCGCGTAGCAGGCCCCTGCGGAGGGTTAACACAGTGGCTGAACACCGGGAAGGAACTGGCACTTGGGAGTCTGGACATCTGAAACTTGGTAAGACTAGTCTTTGGAACTTGCCCACTCCATTTAAGTGGAAGCGTCGCCTGATCACCCATGGTGTGCCTTTATTGGCACTATGGTGTTGGTTTTGGTTTTGACTTGGTTTGAATTGCTTGACAGGACTGGTCTTGGGAATTTGCCTACTCCATTTGAGTGGAAGTGTGGCCTGATCACCCACAGTGTGCCTGTACTGGCACTTTGGTTTTTGTTTTTGACTTGACTTGGGACTGCTTGATACTTTGGTTTTGGTTTTGACCTGGCTTGGATTTCTGGATACTCTGATTTTGGTTTTGATTTTGGTTTGGTGTAAACTGCAGAAGTGTGTGTGTGTGCCCTTTTTACCTGTTTTTTATTTTGTGGTGTGCGTGTGGTGTAAGTGTGGTGTTTTGTCTCGAAGCATGGGAGCATGGGTCAAGCACAAATAAGCCCACCCCACTAGGAACTATGTTAAAAAATTTCAAGAAAGGGAAAAAAGTGGGGAGGCAGAATTTATATAAAAAGAATGCTATATGGTAAATTCTTATCCTGAAATAAATTAACTGGTTGTTAAAGAAAAAAATGTTTGTACTAAGTCAGAAAGTTGAGACAGGTCAAAAAATTGTCTGCGAAAGTCATGAAAGAAAAAAGGTTATTAAAAAAATTTTATGCAAAAACTGTTGTATAATTTAAAAGTAATAAGTCCTCCTGAATACTATTGAAGAATCAGTTTATGTGCAAGGTGTATAACAAAAGTAAAATACACCTTTGGTAAAAAGATTACAAGGAGGCATAAGAATGTGGATTTTTACCTACATTAAAAAGTTAAAATAATTGTTGTTTTGAAAGTTTAAGCAAGTTTTAAAACGTTAATTGTAAAAAAGTTCTGTGTGTAAACATATTAGCTAAAGTTAAAAAGGTATCATTCAGTTTTTCTGTGAACTGGACGTTAAAATAAAAATGCAACAGGTTTTTCTTTTCTTTTTTTTTTTTTTTTTTGAGACAGAGTCTCACTCTGTCGCCCAGGCTGGAGCGCAGTGGCCGGATCTCAGCTCACTGCAAGCTCTGCCTTCCCAGGTTTACGCCATTCTCCTGCCTCAGCCTCCCGAGTAGCTGGGACTACAGGCGCCTGCCACCTCACCCGGCTATTTTTTTGTATTTTTTAGTAGAGATGGGGTTTCACCGGCAATAAGTTTTTCTTAAAGCATCAACCTGCTCTTTAACAAAAATTATAAAGGGTTAAAAAGAGTCTATAAAATCTTACCTTATGGTCAAACATGAAAAATTGGATAAATATGTCCACAAGGTTTTATTAAAATTAAGTTTAACATTAACAACACACTAATATAAAGGTAAAATTTAGCTTATCTGGTATAAAAATCATACAAGAAGCATTATTAAATATAAAATCGTGTTTAGCTTTCTTTGGTCTAAAAACTAATAAAGATAGGTGCTAAAAGAAACACTCATTTTACTAGAGGATTATAGAAGTTAAAGACTTAAAACAAATTTTGGCACCTAAGACAGCATACCAAGATGCAAATGCCTGGTTGAAAAGGATCAAATATTCCATCTGCACGTTAAACAAAAGCAGCTGTTATGCTTGTGCAATGGCAGGCCAGAGGCCCTAATTGTGCCCCTTCCACTAAGGTGGTCCTCCAACCAACCAGGCATGGGCTGCATGGTAGCTCTTTTCCAGGATTCTACAGCCTGGAGTAATAAGTCATGCCAAGCTCTCTCTGCTATATTCCAAAGTCCCTGCAGGTCAGCCCCCAAGGGCCATCCAGCTTCTGTCTCCCAACACTAAGTTCACTTCGTGTCTTTCACGGCAGGGAGGAGACTCAGCATTCCTTGGAGACCTGAAGGGATGCAGTGAGCTTAAGAATTTTCAAGAACTTATCAATCAGTCGGCCCTTGTTCATCCCCAAGCAGATGTGTGGCGGTATTGCGGTGGACCTTTACTGGGCACTCTGCCGAATAACTAGAGTGGCACTTGTGCTTTAGTCCATTTGGCTATCCCTTTCACCCTGGCATTTCATTAACCAGAGGAAAAATAATAATAATAATAAGACATCGTAAAGCAAGAGAAGCCCTTTACAGGTCTTCCAACTCTCACATCTATTTAGATGCAATTGGAGCCCCGGATGGAATACCAGATTAATTTAAAGCTTGAAATCAAATAGTTACAGGATTTAAGTCAATATTTTGGTAGATGACAGTCAATAAAAATGTAGATTAGATAAACTGTATCTATTACAACCAACAGCAATGAGCTTTTCATGAGTTAAAAAGAAACACTCATGTCAGCCCCAGTCCTGAGGCTACCTAACCTGACAAAACTCTTTATACTCTATGTGTCAGAAACAGAAAAAATACTAGTTGGAGTTTTAACCCAGACTGTAGGGCCCTGGCCAAGGCCAGTGGCCTATCTCTCAAAACAATTAGATAGGGTTTCCAAAGGCTGACCTCCATGTCCAAGGGCCCTGGCAGCAACGGCCCTGTTAGCACAAGAAGCAGATAAGCTAACACTTAGGCAAAACCTAAACATAAAGTCCCCCCATGCTGTGGTAATTTTAATAAATACCAAAGAACACCATTAGCTAATGAATGCTAGACTAACTAGATACCAAAGTTTGCTCTGTGAAAATCTCCACATAACCACTGAAGTTTGCAACACCCTAAACCCCGCCACCTTGCTCCTGGTATCAGAGAGCACAGTTAAACATAACTGTGTAAAAGTATTGGACTCAGTTTATTCTAGTGGGCCCAACCTCCGAGATCATCTTTAAACATCAGTAGGTTGGGGGCTGTATGTGGATGGGAGCAGCTTCGCCAACCCCTGCAAAGTGACTCTGAAGAAGACGACAAGCCCTACTCCAGTCACACCCGGAAGTTGACTGGTCCACGCACGACCGAAGCATGAGGAAACTCATCGCAGGACTCATTTTCCTTAAAATTTGGACTTGTACAGTAAAGACTTCAACTGACCTTCCTCAGACTGAGGGCTGTTCCCAATATATACATCAAGTCACTGAGGCAGGACAAAAGATTGCTACAGTCCTATTATTTTATAGTTATTATAAGTGTACCAGGACTCTAAAAGAAACTTGTTTGTACAATGCTATTCTATCCAAGGTATGTAGCCCAGGAAATAACCAACCTGATGCGTGTTATGACCCATTTTAAGCCTCCCATGATCACAGTTTTTAAAATAAAGTTAAGGACTGGTCCTTTTCTAGGCGACACAAGTAAAGTAATAGCTAGGACAGAAGAAACAGGGGTCTCCAAGCATATAACCCTAAAATTTAATGCTTGTGCTACTATCAATAGCAATCGGCATATAATAAGATGCAGTTCTTTAAATAATAAAAAAAAAAAAAGGTTACACAGCAGGAAATAAATATATCTGCCATGAATTACACTCACGTGCAAATGTGTGTAATTACTGGTCTTGTGTCACCTAGACTACTTAGAAAAAGGATGAAAAAGATCCTGTTTAGCTCCAAAAAGCAGAAAGCAGCCCCTTCTGTATGGGTGGAAGCTGCAACCCCTTGAAATTAATAATTACAAATCCCTTAAATCCAAGGTTAAAAAAAAAAAAAAAAAAAAAAAAGAGAACACGTATCTCTGGGCATCCATAAAAAAGGACTAGGTCCTAGAGTAAATATCTTAGTAAAAGGGGAGGTTCGTAAACTCTCTCCAGAACCAGTATTTCAGACTTTCTATGATAAACTGAAAGTGCCAGTACCAGAGACTCCAGGAAAAATCAGAAATTTGTTTTTGCAATTAGCCAAGCATGTAGCCCAGTCTCTAAATGTCACTTCATGTTATGTTTGTGGAGAAACTGTAATAGGAGATCAATGGCCATAAGAACCCCGACAATTGGCCGGGCGCGGTGGCTCACGCCTGTAATAGCAGCACTATGGGAGGCCGAGGAGGGCAGATCATGAGGTCAGGAGATCGAGACCATCCTGGCTAACACAGTGAAACCCCGTCTCTGCTAAAAATACAAAAAATTAGCCGGGCGTGGTGGCAGGTGCCTGTAGTCCCAGCTACTCGGGAGGCTGAGACAGGAGAATGGCGTGAACCCGGGAGGCGGGGCTTGCAGTGAGCCAAGATTGCGTCACTGCACTCCAGCCTGGGCGATGAGCAAGACTCCGTCTCAAAAAATAAAAAAAAAAGAACCCCGACAATTAGTGCCTATAGACCCAGTTCCTGATGAATTCCCAGCCCAAAAAAATCACCCTGATCATCTCTAGGTTATAAAAGTCTCAATTATTAGACAATATTGCATAGCTAGAAAAAGGAAAGAATTCACTCATTCTATAGGATGACTTAGTTGTCTAGGGCAAAAACTGTATAATGGTACCAAAAAAAACAGTGACATGGTGGAGTTCCAATTACACAGAAAGAGATCCATTCAGTAAATTTCCAAGGTTGCAGACTGTCTGGGTCCACCCAGAATTCCACCGGGACTGGACTGGCCCCACGGGGTTATACTGGATATATAGACATACAGCCTACGCTAAGCTGCCTGACCGGTGGACAGGTAGTTGTGTTACTGGCACTATTAAACCATCTTTCTTCTTACTGCCCATAAAAACAGGTGAACTCCTGGGCTTCCCTGTCTATGCTTCCTGTGGAAAACGAAGCATAGCCATAGGTAATTAAAAAAATGATAAATGACCTCCTAAAAAATTATACAATACTATAGACCTGCCACTTAGACACAAGACGGCTCATGGGGATACTGGGCCCCCATTTACATGCTCAACCGAATCATACGGTTGCAAGCTGTTTTAAACATCATCACTATAAAACTGGCCAAGCCTTGACTATTCTGGCCCAGCAAGAAACTCAGATAAGAAATGCTCTCTATCAAAATAGATTGGCTCTTGACTACTTACTAGCAGCTGAAAGAGAGGTATATAAGAAATTTAACCTTACTAATTACTGTCTAAACATAGATAATCGAAGGCAAGTAAAGACATAGTTAAAAATACGACAACACTGACACATGTGCCCGTACAAGTGTAGCGTGAATTTGACCTGAAGCCATGTTTAAAAATTAGTTCCCAGCACTAGGAAGATTTAAAACTCTTATAATAAAAGTTATAATAGTAATAAGAACCTCCTTACTGCTCCCTTGTTTGCTACCTGTACTTCTTCAAATGATAAAAAAGCTTCATCGCTACCTTAGCTCACCAAAATGCTTCAGCACAAGTGTACTATATGAATCACTATCAATCTATTGCACAAAAAGACATAAGTAGCAAAAATAAGAGTAAGAACTCCCACTAATAAAAAGTGAGAGTCTCAAAGGGGGAAAATGAGGAAAGAGAGAGATCTCTCATACTGTTTTACACTCAGTACCTGTTTTAAGAAAAAAACAAGGAAGTGAAACCAAAGACAGGCAGCCCGGTGCCAGGCCCAAAACCGGGCCTGGGCCTGCCTGGCCTAAATCTAGTAGTTAAAAATCAACTCATGACTTAGAAACTGATGTTATCCAAAGATTCCCGGCACTGTATAAAAGAACATTGTGAAACTCCCTGCTCTGTTCTGTTTCACTCTGACCACCGGTGCATGCAGCCCCTATCACGTACCTCCTGCTTGCTCAAATCAATCACGACCCTTTCATGTGAAATCTTTAGTGTTGTGAGCCCTTAAAAGGGACAGAAATTGTGCACTCAGGGAGCTTGGATTTTAAGGCAGTAGCTTGCCGATGCTCCCAGCTGAATAAAGCCCTTCCTTCTACAACTCGGTGTCTGAGAGGTTTGTCTGCGGCTCATCCTGCTACACCTGTCTCCACAAAAAATATAAAAATTAGCCAGATGTGTGGCACACATCTGTGGTCCCAGCTACTCAGAAGGCTGAGGTGGGAGGATCACTTGAGCCAGGAAGTTGAGGCTGCAGTGAGCTGTGATTGCAAGACTGTACTCTATCCTGGATGACAGAGCAAGACCCTGTCTCAAAAAAAAAAAAAAAAGAGGTCAGGCGCAGTGGCTCACGCCTGTAATTTCAGCACTTTGGGAGGGCGAGGCAGACAGATTACCTGAGGTCAGGAGTTTGAGACCAGCTTGGCCAACATGGTGAAACCCTGTCTCTACTAAAAATACAAAAATTAGCCGGGCATGGTGGCGTGTGCCTATAATCCCAGTTACCTGGGAGGCTGAAGCAGGAGAATCTCTGGAACCCGGGAGGCAGAGGATGCAGTCAGCCGAGATCATGCCACTGCATTCCAGCCTGGGTGACAGAGCAAGACTCTGTCTTAAAAAAAAAAGAAAGAAAGAAAAGAAAATGTGTGCCAATGCCTGTTCTAAATGAGCCATGGTTAAAGACAAAGTCCCCAGGCAAATTAGAAAATATTTGAATTGTACAAAAAGGAAAATATAACATATGGTATGCAGCTAAAGCAATGGTTAGAGGAAAAACTATACCACTAAAAGCTTATATTAAAAATGAGGCCAGGTGCAGTGGCTTAGGCCTGTAATCCCAACACTTTGGGAGGCCAAGGCAGGAGGACTTAAGGCCAGGAGTTCAAGACCAGCCTGGGCAACCCTGTTATTACAAAAATTTTTTTTAAAAACTCAACTGTGTGTGGTGAGTGCCTATAGTCCTAGCTACTCAAGAGGCTGAGGTGAGAGGATCATTTAAGCTCAGAAGGCTGAGGCTGCAATGAGGTATGATCGCTCCATTGCCTCCAGCCTAGGTGACAGAGATCCTGTCTCTCAAAAAATACATATATATAATACTAAAATAATTTTTAAATTGAAAATAAGTGAAAAGTTTCAGATTAAAAATATAAGCTTCCACCTAGGGGGGAAAAAAAACTAAACTCAAAACAAGCAGAGGAAAGAAACAAAAGGCAAAATAATAATAATGAAATTAAAACCAGAAACGTCATAGAAAAAAAAAAATCAATAAGACCAAAAGCCGGCTCTTTATAAAGATCAATATAATTTATAACTTTTTAAGAAAACTGGGAAAAAAGAATACACAAATAATCAATATTAGGAATGAAACAGGGGTTATCAATATAGACTCCAAAGACATAAATATATAATTAGGAAATACAATGAACAACATTATACACAGAAAGTGAACACAACCATCAAAAACTACTACAATTCACCCAAGGTGAAAGGGGCCCCCTTAATAGTCCTACTAAAAAATATGGGCATGATACGGTTTGGCTGTGTCCCCACCCAAATCTCATCTTGAATTGTAGTTCCCATAATCCCCACATGTCATGGGAGGGATCTAGTGGGAGGTAACTGAATCATGGGGGCGGTTACCCCCAAGATGCTGTTCTCATGATGGTAAGTGAGTCTCATGAGATCTGATGGTTTTATAAAAGGCAGTTCCCCTGCACACGCTCTCTTGCCTGCTGCCATGTAAGATGTGCCTTTGTTCCTCCTCTGCTTTTCACTGATTGTGAGGCTTCCCCAGCCATATGGAACTATGAGTCCATTAAACCTCTTTTTCTTTACAAATTACCCAATCTCAGCTAAGTCTTTATTAGCAGTGTGAGAATGGACTAATACAGGCCTAGATTTTTTTTCCAATGGCAAATTCTACTAAACATTTAAAGAAAAAAATGAAACAAGTTTTTTTTTTGTTGTTTTTTGTTTTTTTTTTTTTTTTGAGACGGAGTCTTCTTGCTCTGTAGCCCGGGCTGGACTGCAGTGGCCGGATCTCAGCTCACTGCAAGCTCCACCTCCCGGGTTTACGCCATTCTCCTACCTCAGCCTCCGGAGTAGCTGGGACTACAGGCGCCCGCCACCTCGCCCGGCTAGTTTTTTGTATTTTTAGTAGAGACGGGGTTTCACCGTGTTAGCCAGGATGGTCTCGATCTCCTGACCTCGTGATCCGCCCGTCTCGGCCTCCCAAAGTGCTGGGATTACAGGCTTGAGCCACCGCGCCCGGCCTGAAACAAGTTTTATACAATCTCTCCAAAAAAGAAGAGGAAAAAACACTTCCCATCTCATTTTATGAGTCTAGCATTAACCTGATATTAAAACTAGTCAAAGGTTGGGCACGGTGGCTCATGTTTGTAAGCCTAGCACTGTGGGAGGCAAAGGTGGGTGGATTGCTTGAGCCCAAGAGTTTGAGAACAGCCTAGGCAATATGGTGAAACCTCATCTCTACAAAAAATACTAAAAATTAGCTGGACGTGGTGATGCACACCTGTAGCCCCAGGTACTCAGGAGGCTAAAGTGGGAAGATCACCTGAGCCCAGGGAGGTTGAGGCTGCAGTGAGCCAAGATACCATCACTGCCCTCCTGGCTGAGCAGCAGAGTGAGATCTGTCTCAAAAAGAAAACAAAAAATAATAGATCCATATCCCTTATAAACACAGACATGAAAATCTCTCATAAAATAGTAGCAAACTGAATCCAGCAATATCATACAACAAATAATACACCACAATCCGGTATGATTTATCCTAGGGATGCAAGGCTGACTCAATATTCAAAAATCAATTCATGTAGTACAGCAGATTAATAGTCTAAAAATGAAAACCACATGACCTATCATGTGATACAGGAGAAGCAACTGACAAAATTCAACATTCATTCATGGTATAAACTCTCAGCAAACTAGGAATAGAAGAGAATTTTCTAAATCTGATGAAGCACATCTAAAAGAAAAACAAAGTTCACACAAACTCAGTTTTAAGACAATTCCAACTGAAATCTAAGCAGAATGTTTCATATAAACAAGCTGACTCTAAAATCTATGAGAATAAGCAAAAATTACCCAAAATCTTTATAAAAAAATAAAGTTGGAGGAAACACACTATATGATTTTAAGTCTTACTGTATAAAACTACAGTAATCAAATCAGTGACCTATCTGCAAAGGGACAGAAATATAAACACATGAAACAGAATAAAGAGTCCATTGAGGGTGGAGAGTAGGAAGTGGGTCAGGATCAAAAAACTACCTATTGGATACTATATGTATTACCTGGATGACAAAATAATCTGTACACCAAACCACTAAGACACACATTTACCCAGGGAACAGATCTACACATGTACCTGCTTTGGACTTAAAATAAAAGTTAGAAAGAAAAAAAAAAGCCGGGCATGGTGGCTCACGCCTGTAATCCCAGCACTTTGGGAGGCCGAGACGGGCGGATCACGAGGTCAGGAGATCGAGACCATCCTGGCTAACATGGTAAAACCCCGTCTCTACTAAAAAATACAAAAAACTAGCTGGGCGAGGTGGCGGGCGCCTGTGGTCCCAGCTACTTGGGAGGCTGAGGCAGGAGAATGGCGGGAACCCGGGAGGCGGAGCTTGCAGTGAGCCGAGATGGTGCCACTCACTCCAACCTGGGCGACAGAGCGAGACTCCGTCTCAAAAAAAAAAAAAAAGAAAAGAAAAAAAAAATGTATACATCAAAAAGATTTTTTTAAAGTCTCCAGAAATAGACACACACAGATTGTTTAAGCTCTTTTAAAAATTTAGATATAATGCACATACCATATAAGTAGCCATTTTAAAGAATACAATTAAGTGTTTTGTAGTATACTCACAAGGTTGTATATAACCATTGCCATTATCTAATCCCAGAACATTTTCACCATCCCAAAACAAAACCCCATACCCATTAGCAGTCACTCCCCATTCCCTTCTTCTCTCAGCCCCTGGCAATCACTAAATCTTTCTGTCTGTATGGATTTGCCTATTCTGGGCCAAATGATATTTGACAAAGACGCAAAGGCAATTCAATAAAGAAAAGACAGGCTGGATGCTGTGGCACATGCCTGTAATCCCAACACTTTGGGAGGCCAAGGCCTCAAGTGGATAACCTGAGGTCAGGAGTTTGAGACCACCCTGACCAACATGGAGAAACCCTGTCTCTACTAAAAATACAAAATCAGCTGGGTATGGTGGCGCATGCCTATGATCCCAGCTACTTGGGAGGCTGAGGCAGGAGAATCGCTTGAACCCAGGAGGCGGAGGTTGCAGTGAGCTGAGATCGTGCCACTGCACTCCAGCCTGGTGACACAGCAAAACTCTGTCTCAAAATAATAATAATAGTAATAATAATAATACAGAAAAGATAGTCTTTTCAACGAATTATGTTGAAACAATTGTTATTTTCATATGTCAAACACAGAACCTCTGTCTAATCTCACGCTTTACACAAAATGTAACTCACAACGTATCATAGACCTAAATGTAAATATACAACTTTTAGGGCAGGCAAGGTGGCTCACACTTGTAATCCCAGCACTTTGGGAGACTGAGGAAGGACGATCGCTGGAGGCCAGGAATTTAAGAACAGCCTGAGCAACAGAGCAAGACCCCATTTCTACAAAAGATTAAAATAAAAACAATTAGCCAGGCACGGTGGTACGTGCCTGCCTATAGTCCCAGCTACTGGGAGGCTAAAGCAAGAGGATCACTTAGAGGCCAGGAAGTCAAGGCTGCAGTGAGCCATGATCACGCCACTGCACTCCAACATGGCCAATAGTGAGACCCTGTCTCCAAAAAAAAATAAAATAAATAAATAAAAGTAAAAGATTTAACATGGAATAGGTTTATTATTATTTAAAATTTTTTTTTGAGACAGAGTCTTGCTCTTGTTGCTCAGGCTGGAGTGCAATGGCACGATCTCAGTTCACTGCAACCTCCGCCTCCTGAGTTCAAGAAATTCTCCTGCCTCGGCCTCCCGAGTACCTGGGATTACAGGCGCCTGCCACCACACCTGGCTAATTTTTGTATTTTTAGTGGAGAGAGTTTCACCATGTTCACCAGGCTGGTCTCGAACTACTGACCTCGTGATCTGCCCGCCTCGGCCTCCCAAAGTGCTGGGATTACAGGTGTGAGCCAGTGCACCTGGCCAGTTTTAGTTTTTAATATAGTAACTATCAATAGATATAAATCCATGTTAAAGAATCTTTAGAGTACCAATCATTTTTAAGATTAGTAAGAGGTCCTGAGAGTTTGGGAATGACTAGATTATGTAATAGAGATCTATAATCATTTTTTTTTACTATTAATAACCTTGATTTATGGTATATATTTGAATGAGTAAACACTTTTTAATACTCTACTATCTGAACTTTTACCAATCATTCTTTCAATAAACAAACACTTGACAAGAACCCTGACAATAACTGAGGGAAATATGAGATGAGTAAGTAATGCTCCCTAGCCTTTTAGACAGGGTGGCAAAAAGATCCGATCTCCAGGGCAGCAAGACACACTACAGTTGAGAAGGATCCTGAAGCAAAGTCTGGACTAAAAGGAAAGGATGTCATTATTGATTAGTCGGTCTCGGAAGGATAATGGCAACATTCATCCATTCGACATTTATTGAGAACATATGATATGTTTTAGGCATTTTTCTTTACAATAAATTCACAAGGAAAACCCATACAAGAGAAGACAATGATAAAAATGTGCAAGTTGGACAGAAGATGTACAAGACGTAACTTACCTAATGAATCTGAGAAAGCTGAACTTATACCAGTAGTGGTACACACACACACAGAACTTCCAATCAGCTTCGCTACTCTTAAAAAAAGAGATAATCAGCCAGGCGCAGTGGCTCATGGCAGTAATCCTAGCACTTTGGGAGGCCAAGGCAGGCAGATCTGTTGAGCCCAAGAGTTTGAAATCAGCCTGGAAAACTTGGTGAAACCCCATATCTACAGAAAGTATAAAAAATGAGCCAGGTGTGATGGTGCCTGCCTGTAGCCCCAGCTACTTAGGAGGCTGGACGAGGGATGTCGAGGCTAACTGCTTATGACGGCCTTCTCAAGAAAATGGGTGAGGGGATGACAAACAACTCTGCGAATGAGTAATCAAGGTTCAAGTTGTCATGATAATGGTTGTTTAAACCACTCATTTTGCCATAACTAATCTATGACCAGACCAAACAGAAAATACTGTACTTCTGGCCAGGTGCAGTGGCTGATACCTGTAATCCAGCACTTTGGGAGGCTGAGGCAGGAGGATTACCTGAGATCAGAAGTTCAGGACCAACATGGCGAAACTCCATCTCTACAGAAAATACAAAAAATAGCCAGTCATGGTATCGTGTACCTGCAGTCCCAGCTACTCGGGAGGCGGAGGTTGCAGAGAGCGGAGATAGTGCCACTGCACTCCAGCCTGGGTGGCAGAATGAGACTCTGTCTCAAAAAAAAAAAAAAAAAAAGCATTGACAGAGTCATAATAACTTAAACTCTGAGTACTGGCCTAAACTCTGACTACTGGCCTAACCAATATTAAGATATAACATTATTGGAAAAATAAAAGGATCTAACTGTGTATGTGTAGTAGAGATGAGAAGGGCAGTGAAAAAGTTAAATCATCTTCCATAGTGGAAAGCTGGTAGATAATGACTAAAACTGAACAATTAATCAGCAGCAACACAAGCATCTTAGTTTGAGATATGGAGGTAAAGACCAAAAGTACTAAAAGTGAATACTTCCCAAAGCATGAAAAATGGGGCAGAGTGGAGAAGCCAGAAGACTCCTTTTTTAATAACAGCTTGTATATAACTATTAAACTTTTAAAATTATGTGCTGTTAAAACTCTAATAATAAAAACTAAATTTAAAAAGCAATTTGTAGAACTTTTTTTTTTGAGAGAGAGAGAGAGACAGAGAGGGTCTCACTCTGTCACCCAGGCTGGAGTGCTGTGGTGTGACCTCAGCTCTCTGAAAACTCCACCTCCTGGGCTAAAGCATTCCTCCTACCTCAGCCTCCTGAAAAGCTGCAACTACAGACACATGTCACCATGTCTGGCTAATTTTTTTTGTATTTTTTTTGTAGAGATGGGTTTTACTATGTTGCCCAGGCTGGTCTCGAACTCATGAGCTCAAGCGATCTGCCTGCCTCAGACTCCCAAAGTGCTGGGATTACAGGCAAGAGTCACTATGCCTGGCCAATTTATAGAACATTTAAATGCAGAAAGTTTTTCATGCCTTTAATCCCAGGACTTTTGGAAGCCAGGGTAGGCAGATCACTTGAGGTCAGGAGTTCAAGACCAGCCTGGCCAACATGGTGAAACCCCATTTCAACTAAAAATACAAAAATTAGCCACGTGTGGCCGGGCATGGTGGCTCACGCCTGTAATCTCAGCACTTTGGGAGGCCGAGGCAGGCGGATCACAAGGTCGGGAGTTCACGACCAGCCTGACAAACATCAAGTGAAACCCCATATCTACTAAAATATGAAAAATTAGCCAGGCGTGGTGGCATGTGCCTGTAATCCCAGCTACTTGGGAGGCTGAGGCAGGGGAATCACTTGAACCCGGGAGGCGGAGGTTGCAGTGAGCTGAGATCTGCCACTGCACTCCAGCCTGGTGACAGAGCAAGATTCTGTCTCAAAAAAAAAAAAAAAAAAAAAAAATTAGCCAGGTGTGGTGGTGGGCACCTGTAGTTCCCAGCTACTCTGGAGGCTGACGCAGGAGAATTGCTTAAATCCAGAAGGCGGAGGTTGCAGCGAGCCAAGATCACGCCATTGCACTCCAGCCTGGGCAACAAGAGCGAAACTCCGTCTCAAAAAGAAAAGAAAAGAAAAGAAAAGTGCGCTCTACCTTGGATGACAGAGCAAGACTCCGTCTCAAAAAAAAAAAAAGAAAGAAAAAAAGAAACAAAAGAACTTCTATTTTCTCTTTTTTCAGATGGAGTTTCACTCTTGTTGCCCAGGCTGAAGTGCAATGGCATGATCTCGGCTCACTGCAACCTCCACTACCCAGGTTCAAGCGATTCTCCTGCCTCAGCCTCCTGAGTAGCTGGGATTACAGGCACCTGCCACCATGTCTGGCCAATTTTTGTGTTTTTGGTAGAGATGGGGTTTCACCATGTTGGTCAGGCTTGTCTCAAACTCCTGACCTCGTGATCTGCCTGCCTCGGCCTTCAAAAGTGCTGGGATTACAGGAGTGAGCCACCACACCCAGCCTAGAAAGTTCTTGTGTTTTAAATTAAAAACATAAAATAGTACATATGTATGATCCCATTTCTATTAAAAATGTGTACACATAAATAAATTATGCACAGAAAAAACCTGAACTGAAATTTACCAACTATTAACAGTAGTTATAAGGGCTGGGCATTGTGGCTCACGCCTTTAATCCCAGGACTTTAAGAGGCTGACACGGGCGGATCACTTGAGGTCACTAGTCTGAGACCAGTCTGGCCAACATAGTGAAACCCCATCTCTAATCAAAATACAAAAATTAGCTGGGCATGGTGGTGCATGCCTGTAGTCCCAGCTACTCGGGAGACTGAGTCAGGAGAATCGCTTGAACCCGGGAGGCGGAGGTTGCAGCAGTGAGCCAAGATCACGGCACAACACTCTAGCCTGGGAAACAGAGCGAGACTCCATCCCCCATACCGAAAAAACCCAGTAGTTATTTCTATGCAGTATGGTTATTTTCTGGTGGATGGGGGAATTCCTCTTTTGTAAATTTACTACAGAAAACATGTATTTTTACAATTAGAAGGAAAACTGGTTTTAAAAGATAAAATATTTAACTCTCCCATACATGGTCAAATGATTTTCAACAAGAGTCCCAAGATCACTCAAGGGGAAAGGAAAGTCTTTTCCACAAATTGTGTTGGGGAAACTGGATATCCACATGTAAAAGAAAAAAGATGGACTCCTACCTCACATCATATACAAAAACGTACTCAAAATGAAGCAAGAAACTAAACCTAAGAGCTAAAATTATAAAATTATTAGAGGAAGGCCGGGCACAGTGGCTCACACCTGTGATCCCAGCACTTTGGGAGGCAGAGGCAGGTGGATCACCTGAGGTCAGGAGTTTGAGACCAGCCTGGCCAACATGGTGAAACCCCATCTCTACTAAAAATTCAAAAATTAGCCGGGTGTGGTGGAGCATGCCTGTATTCCCAGCTACGCGGGAGGCTGAGGTAGGAGAATTGCCTGAACCCAGGAGGTAGAGGTTGCAGTGAGCCAAGATCACGCCATTGCCCTCCAGCATGGGCAATGGAGTGAGACACCGTCTCAAAAACAAAAACAAAAACAAAAAAAACACCACAGCCAGGTGCAGTGGCTCACACGTGTAATCCCAGCATTTCGGGAGGCCGAGGTAGGCGGATCACCTGAGGTCAGGAATTTGAGATCAGCCTGATCAACATGGTGAAACCCCGTCTCTACTAAAAATACAAAATTAGCCGGGTGTGATGGCACAACAGTTCACTTCCATTAATATGGCCATTATAAAAAATAAATATGGCAGGTGCTGGTGAGGATGTGAAGTCATGTGAAATGGCTGGTGAGCCATTTTACATTGCTAGTGGGAATATAATATGGGACAGTTGCTGTGAAAAACAGTGCAGCAGTTCCTCAAATAACCAAACAGGGCCAGGAGCAGCAGCTCACGCCTGTAATCCCAGCACTTTGCTGGGCCGAGGTGGGAGAATTGCTTGAGCTCAGGAGTTTGAGACCACCTGGGCAACGTGGCAAAACCCTGTCTCTACGAAATATGCAAATATGAGCAAGACATGGTGCCGTGCACCTGCAATCCCAGCTACTAGAACCCAGGAGGCAGATGTTGCACAGAATGGAGATCGCACCACTGCACTCCAGCCTGGGCAACAGAGTGACACTCTGTTTCTAAAAAAAAAAAAAGAAAGAACGAAAGAAAGGGAATTACTTTAATTTTTTTTTATTTGAGATAGTCTCGCTCTGTCGCCCAGGAGCCACCGTGCCTGGCTGGGAATTCTTACCCATGCTAAAATGCAGATAAACCATAAAGACATGACACTAAGTGAAATGATTCAGCACAAAGGGACGAATATTATATGATTCCACTTATAATAGGTATCTAGAGTAATCAAGTTCAGAGACAGAAAGTAGAATGATGGTTACCAAGGGCTATGGTGAGGGGGTATGGAAAATTAGTGTTTAATGGGTATGGAGTTTCCTTTTAGGAAGATGAAAAAGTCCTACAGACAGATGGTAATGATGGTTGCAGAATAATGGAAATGTACTTAAGGCCACTGAACTGTACACTTAAAAATGCTTAAAAAGAAAATCTTATGCATATTTTACCATAATAAAAGGAAAGTTTACATTTTAAATAAGACTACCAGGCACTCCTCAGATGTAACTATAAAAGCCAAATAATTTTCACTATCTGACTCTAAATTACCAGTGGAAAAATCATGGGACAAACGGTATCCTGGGTGGAGTCCTTCAGTACACTGAAATAAATCTAAGAATAGACCTGTCCCAATTAGGAACCGAACACTAGGAGAAAGACCAGGAATTCTATAAGACACCAGGTTTGGCTGACTGCTTCTAAAAATGGCTCTCAATGACCCTCAACTCCTGCTAGTGATCCTTTCCCTTGAGTGTGGGCTGTATCTAGTGACTTACTGCTAATGAACAGAATACAACAAAAGTGATAGGATGTCACTTCCCAGATAGGTTATAAAAGACTGTGACATCTATCTTGCTCACATTCTCTCTCTCTGGCTCTTTCCACTTACTTGCTCTGATTAAGCAAGCTGCCATATCACCCTATAGAAAGGCCTACATAGCAAAGAATTGAGGCAGCTTCTGCTAGATTACATTATTCTGCTTATAACAGACCAATAGCTAGCAAGGAACTGAGGCTCTCAAACGAACTGTAGGAATTGAATCCTGCCAACAACCATCAGAATGAGCTTGGAAATATCCCTCCCAAGCTGGGCCTTGTGATGGCCGCAGCACACCTTGATTGCAGCCTATGACTGACCCTGAAACAGAGTATCCACCTGAGTCATACCCAAAATCTTGACCCATAAACATTGTGAGATAATAAATGTTGTTGCTTTAGAACACCAAGTTTTGAATAATTTGTTATGCAGCAATAGATAATTCTATACCAGGCTTCACCAGTAATAGGGTGATAGTTTCTCAAAGTTATGCACGACCACAGGTTCCTTTTTTGTTCTAGACTATGGATTATACCTGAAAAATTAACGACTTAGCTACAGTACCAATACTGCCAATAATTATCTTAGATTTATTTTTTCAGTAAGACTTATAATAAAAAAAAACTTGGTGCAAGAAAACTAGAAATTAAATAAATTAAAGAAAACAGAAATTAAATAAATTCCTCCTTAGTAATATCCTTAATGACCTAACATAGGAAGTAAATAGCAGGCTAATGAATTCTGACAAAGATGCTAACTCTGGAGGTGTTGCCAAACAAACCAAAAGAAGATCAAAATATGAACAGAACATACTAAATAGAGATTCAATTTGTAAATGCAGAATAACACGTGGTGAAAAGTCATTTGAAAAAATTTGTTGGGTAGAAAAAGACTAAGAAAATAGCCAACAAATTAATAAGTAAACACTGACAATCCCCTAGATTATAAACTCCTTGAAGATGGAGACACACATCATAATCATTATCCTCTGCCATAACCAAGTATTGAGCTTTGCAGTTAATCAATAGATATTTGGCAAAGTTAATTAAAGGGCTCAAAACGAGACATCAAACTGTATATATATATATATTTTTTTTTTGGATGCAGGGTCTTACTCTGTCGCCCAAGCTGTAGGGCAGTGGTGCAATCTTGGCTCACTGCAACCTCAGCTTTCTGGGCTCAAGTGATCCTCCCACCTCAGCTTCCCAAATAGCTGGGACTACAGAAACACATCACCATGCCCGGCTAATTTTTGTATCTTTTGTAGACACAGGATTTCGCCATGTTGGCCAGGCTGGTCTCGAACTCCTGGACTCAAGCGCTATCCGCCCATCTTGGCCTCCTAAAGTGCTGGGAGTACAGGCCTGTGCCACCATACTTGGCCCCAAACTGTATATAACTTAAGTCATATGGATTCACATATACAAATAGAGTAAAAAAGATAAAGTAGAAAAAAAATAAGAATAAGAGGCACAAAGGGAAGTTTTTTGTCGTTTTGTTTTGAGACAGGGCCTCACTCTGTCACCCAGACTGGAGTACTGTGGCATGATCCCAGCTCATTGCAGCCTTGACCTCCTGGGCTCAGATGATCTTCCCGCCTCAGCCTCCCAGGTAGCTGGAACCACCGGTACACACCTACCTAAATTTTTGGAGAGACAGGGTTTTCCCATATTGCCCAGGCTGGTCTCGAACTCCTGAATTCAAGAGATCTTCCCAAAGTGCTGGGGTTACAGGCATGAGTCACCATACCCAGTCAGGAAATATTTTTTAAATTGTATAGGAACTTCAAGAAATATAAGCCAGACCAAACAAGACTTAACGAAAAGAACTCCCTAAAAGAGTATTATCTGAGATATTAACATAACACTACAGTAAGTTTATTGTCTTCTAACTCGAGGAACTCCTCACAAAATACAGATTAAGACCAGACTACTGTACCTAGATTCAAATTCTGGCTATTGGGCCCATTACTTAACTTCTCTTTACCTGAATTTTCTCATCTATTAAAAAAAAAGGGGTAATGACAGTTGCTAAGCATTAAAAGTTCTAAGATATATGTAAAGCGTTTATTCATCACAGTGCCTAGTTCACTGACTGTGCTCAATAAAATCAGCCGAGTGCGGTGGCTCACGCCTATAATCCCAGCACTTTGGGAGGCCAACATAGGCGGATCACCTGAGGTCGGGAGTTCGAGACCAGTCTGACCAACATGGAGAAACCCTGTCTCTTCTAAAAATACAAAATTAGCCGGGCATGGTGGTGCATGCCTGTAATCCCAACTACTAGGGGGGCTGAGGCAGGAGAATTACTTGAACCTGGGAGGTGGAGGTTGTGGTGCTCTGAGATCACACCACTGCACTGCAGCCTAGGCAACAAAAGCAAAACTCCGTCTCAAAAAAAAAAAAGGGGTAGTCATTACTTAACTAATTCTGCATGTTTCCTAACCAACAGAAGAGAAATGGTCACATTCACAGACATAATACTGTCCAAAACAGGTCCTGTACCACTTAAATATTAAAGGAAATTATCATTTTTGCACAGAGGCCCAGAATTCAAACTATTATACAAATACTACTTATCAAATTCATATAAAAATATTTTTGTCAGCAAAAGAAAATTACCTTACTAATATTATTACAAATTAAATTACAGCATTTGCATTGTTATAATTTTACTTTTAAAGTTATTAGTAATAGAAACACCCCTATCTTTCACCATACACAAAAATCAAATCAAAATGGATTAAAGACTTCTTGAATCTAAGACCTGAAACTATGAAACAACTAGAAGAAAACACTGGGGAAACACTCCAGTACACTGATCTGGGCAAAGATTTCTTGTGTAAAATCTCAAAAGCACAGGCAACCAAGGCAAAAATAGATAATTGGGATTACATCGAACTAAAAAGCTTCTGCACAGCAAAGGAAACAATCAACAAAGTAGACAACCCACAGAATGGGAGAAAATATTTGCAAACTATCCATCTGACAAGGAGTTAACCAGAATATATAAAGAGTGCAAACAACTCAATAGCAAAAAAATTAAATAATCTGATTTTTAAATGGGCAAAAGATCTGAATGGACATTTCTCAAAAAAAAAGACATATGGGCCAAGAGCAGTGGCTCATGCCTATCATCTCAGCACTCTGGGAGGCCAAAGCAGGAGGATCACTTGAGCCCAGGAGTTTGAGGCCAGCCTGGGCAATACAATGAGACCCCGCCTCATTAAAAAGGAAAAAAAAAAAAAAACACAAATGGCCAACAGGTATATGAAAAAATGCTTAATATCACTAATCATCAGAGAAACGTAAATCAAAACCACAATGTGGTATCATCTCACCCCAGTTAAAATGGTTTATACGAAAAAGGCAATAACAAATGCTGACAAGGAGATGGAGAAAGGGGAACCCTCATGCACTGCTGGTAGAAATGGAAATTAGTACAGCCACTATGGAGGCAGTATGGAGGTTCCCCAAAACAACCAAAACTAGAACTTCCATATTATCCAGCAATTCCACTACTGGCTATACATCCAAAAGAAAGGAAATCAATACAGCAAAGAGATATCTGCACTCCCATGTTTACTGCAGCACTATTAACAATAGCCAAAATGGAATCAACCTAAGTGTCTATCCGGATGAATGGATAAAGAAAATATGGAATATTATTCGGCCATAAAAAAGAATGAAATGTTCTTATTTGCGGCAACATGGATGGAACTGGAGGCCATTACCTTAAGTGAAATAAGCTAAGTACAGAAAGACAAATGTTATATGTTTTCACTCACATGCCAGAGCTAAAAGAGTGAATCTCATGAAGACAGAGAGTAGACTAGCAGTTTATCAGAAGCTAAAAAGGGGTAGGGGAGGGGGAAGAAAGGGAAAAAAAAGAATATAAATGTATTTATTGTTACTGAACTGTACATATAAAATGGTAAAGATGGTAAATTATATTTGCATGCTTTACCTCAATTTAAAAAAAATTTTGGCTGGGCATGGTGGCTCACAACCATAATTTCAGCACTTTCGGAGGCCAAGGCAGGTGGATCACTTGAGCACAGGAGTATGAGACCAGCCTGGACAACATGGCAAAACCCCATCACTATTAAAAAAAAAAAAAAAAATTAGCCTGGCATGGTGGCATGTGCCTGTGGTCCCAACTACTCAGGAGGCTGAGGTGGGAAGATTGCTTGAGCCCAGGAGGCAGAAGTTGTGGTGAGCCAAGATCATGCCACTGCACTCCAGCCTAGATGACAAAGTGAGACCCTGTCTCAAAAAAAAAAACCTTTTAAAATAAAGTTAATATAATTAGTTGATCAAAAAGGAAATAAAAATAAACCAATGCCACCCACTATTTTTAGACTGGCAAAAGTACAGATTAGGACAGGCGAGGTGGCTCACACCTGTAATCCCAGCACTTTGGGAGGTGGAGGTGGGACAACTGCCCCGGAGTTGAAGACCAGCTTAGGCAACATAGTAAGATGCTGTCTGTACAAAATTTTAAAAATTAGGTGTAGTGGCATGCATCTATAGTCCTAGCTATACAGAAAGCTGAAGCAGGAGGATCACTTGAGCCTAGGAGTTCAAAGTTGCAGTGAGCCATGATTGTGCCACTGCATTCCAGCCTGGGTAACAGAACAAGACCCTGTCTCAAAAAAAAAAAAAAAAAGTATGGATTAGTTCTCAAATGTGTTTTAACTTGAAGCAAATTTTGAGTACTCACCTATATAAAAGAGGCATTATCATAGTTAATATCACAGAAGAAAGTATTTAAATTAAAAAGTGAGGACTTTTGTACACCTCTAGTAGTAATATACTTTGGTGTTGCATACTAATCGTCCAGTGTGCATGCTAAGGGAATGTACTTTGAAAGTGGTATTGTACTGTATTATAAAAGAAAGCTGAAGATATGCATACCCTGTGACTCAGCAACTCCTTTACTAGGTATATATCCTAGAAATACCTTTTCCCTATGCACACCAGCAAACAGGTACAAGAATGTTCAGTCACATTGTCCATAAATGGTAAAAACTACAAACAACCCAAATGTCCAGCAAGAGAAGAATGGATAAATTACAGTATATTCATCCAGTATATACATTCATATAGCAGCTTCTTACTGCTGCCATAACAAATATGACAAATTTAGTGGCAAAACAACACAAATTTATATTCTAATAGCTCTAGAGGTCAGAAGTCTGGGCTTCTACTGGGCTAAAGCTCTAGGGAGAATTTATTTGCTTACCTTTTCTAGCTTCTAGAACCCACCTGAATTCTGTTTTGTTTTTGTTTTTGTTTTTTTGTTTTGTTTTTTAAGAGACAGGGTCTCACTATGTTCTCCAGGCTGGAGTGCAGTAGCTAGCTATTCACAGGCTCAATTATTACACACTACAGTCTCAAAGTCCTGAGCCCAAGCGATCCTCCTGCCTCGCCTTCCAAATAGTTGGGACTACAAGTGCACCACCAGGCCCAGCTTGCCTGAATTATTTGGTTTACCGCCTCATCCCCCACCTTCAAAGTCAGTAGTATAACATCTTCAAATCTCTCTCTGACCCTTGCCTCCACTGTCACATCTCCTTCTCTCTCTCTGACAAAGCATATGCCTCCCTCTTATGAGCACCCCCTTGTGATTACATCGGATCCACCCAGATAATCAAGGAAAATCCTCCTCTTGCAAAAGCCTTAATTTAATCACATCTGCAAAGTCTCTTCTGCCACATAAGTTAACATATTCATGTGTTGGGGATTATGACGTGAACATTTTGGGGGGCCATTATTCCACTTACCACAAAACTACACTAAAAAGAACATGAAGAAAATGTTGCTATACTGAACTGTATGAATCTCACAAACAACACTGAAAAAAGTTAAGCAAGACAAAATAATATACACAGTATGAGTGAGCCCTTTTACAGATAAAAGTTCAAAAATAAGCAAAACTAAACTACATTAAATGGAGATGCAAATATAGATTGTAAGTTTATAAAGAAAAGCAAAAACATTATTATCACAAATATCATAAGAATGGATAGCTCTGGGGTAAAGAAAGTAGGTGAAAGCCAGGCAACTTACACCTGTAGTAATCACAGCTACTAGGGAGGCTGAGGATCACTTGAGCGCAGAAGTTTGAGACTAGCCTAAACAACATAGGGAGATCCCATCTCAACAAAACAAAACAAAAAAGGCAGGTGAGATCAGGAACAGGAGTCTGAGATGCTGGCAATGTTTTATTTATTGAACACTGGCTTTATAATTAATTATTAATTAAACTGCACATATATGTTTTATATACACCATGATTAATATAGCTTATAAAGAACAGTAACAGGCCGGGCGCGGTGGCTCAAGCCTGTAATCCCAGCGCTTTGGGAGGCCGAGTCAGGCGGATCACAAGGTCAGGATATCAAGACCATCCTGGTTAACACGGTGAAACCCCGTCTCTACTAAAAAATACATAAAAAACTAGCCAGGCGAGGTGGCAGGCACCTGTAGTCCCAGCTGCGCAGGAGGCTGAGGCAGGAGAATGGCGTAAACCTGGGAGGCGGAGCTTGCAGTGAGCTGAGATCCGGCCACTGCACTCCAGCCTGGGCGACAGAGCGAGACTGCGTCTCAAAAAAAAAAAAACAAAACAGTAACAAATAATAGTTATACAAACCAGAAACATAGAAAGCCAGACATATAATAGATTAGGCAACAACAATCTAGCAATGTGAGAGACAGCAGAAGAGTGCCCCATCTACACAATAAAAAAAAGCCAGCTAACCTGTGAGTTGAGCATGAAGTAGAAATATAGGTTTGGAATAAAGAAACAACCTTAGAAGCATGCACACAATTTACATCTTCCTAATAGAGTACACATTCCTTGAGGTCAAGAGCATCTACGCATTCAATTGTACTCATCTAGCATCTAGCCTAATACCTACCATAGAACCTTTCACCTCCCATACGGCTGAATGAAATTAAATAGTCCTTCGGCAAATAACTGGACAGTTGATTTGAAAATTTAACACATGCTCATTCAATAAATGGTCATGAATACATGGAAGAGAAAAAAGAAGCATAATGCATAGCTTTGCCCTTAATGAGTTAACAATCAGGGGAAGAAAAGTTATTATTTCAAAAAATAATTATTTCCAAAATAATATTTGAATGAGAACACATAATACAAAAACAGCAATTAACAGTAACTATCTGGGTTTAAAAGGCAAAAAAATAGGGACTCAGCACCGTGGCTCATGCCTGTAATCCCAGCACTTTGGGAGGCCGAGGCACACGGATCACGAGGTCAGGAGTTTGAGACCAGCCTGGCCAACATGGTGAAACCCTCTCTCTACTAAAAATATAAAAATTAGCCAGGCATGGTGGCAGGTGCCTGTAATCCCAGCTACTCAGGAGGCCGAGACAGGAGAATCGCTTGAACCCAGGAGGCGGAGGATGCAGTGAGCTGAGACTGCACCATTGCACTCCAGTCTAGCTGACAAGAGTGAAACTCCATCCCCCCAAAAAAAAAGGTAAAAAATAGAAAAAGTTAACCTACATCAATTTGTAAGGGCCAAATGCATACAAAAAATTGAACAGGGAGGTTAATACTAGCTAGGATTGTCATACAAAGTTTCTTACAAGAGGTGGATATGATTTGTAGAAGAGGGTCTGGTCAATTGCAAAATAGCCACATATTTCTCCCACTCCTGTACATACATCCCTTTGCAATGTGCCCTTGATACATATCCCATGGAGAGATAGGATTGTGCTGGGCACTGTGGCACATACCTATAATCCCAGCTACTAGAGAGGCTGAGGCAGGAAGATT
Organism: Chlorocebus sabaeus; assembly: GCF_047675955.1. Classification (NCBI taxonomy): domain Eukaryota; kingdom Metazoa; phylum Chordata; class Mammalia; order Primates; family Cercopithecidae; genus Chlorocebus; species Chlorocebus sabaeus. The sequence goes on from NC_132929.1 coordinate 18,791,828, forward strand.
GCTTGAGCCCAGTAGTTTCAATCCAGCCTGGGCAACATAGCAAGATCTTGTCTCTAACAAAAGAGGTAGATCATTCCTTTGGTTCCTTTCTCCTTCTCTGAAACTGGGGTTGGCCATGTGACTTGTTCTGGCCAATGGGACATTAGCAAACATGACCCAGAATCCAGAAAAGCACTTATACACTGGACTTGCCCTCTTTTGCTACTTTTGGAGCCCAGACTCATGAGAACAAACTCAAGCTAGCCAACTGTCTCATATAAATGAGAACAAACAAGATCAAAAAAAGTACTATTCAGCTGAGCCTAAACTGCCAACCCACAGAACAGTTAACTCATAAATAATCACTGTTTTAGCATCTAAATTTTGGGGTGCTTTGTTTCAAGGCAAAAGTTAACTAAGGAGGTATGCAAAGGCACAGAAGAGGAAATAAGCATAGCATACAAGCACATGGGAAAATAAATGATAAGATTAGTCTACATCAGGGGTGTCCAATCTTTTGGCTTCTCTGAGCTACAGTGGAAGAACTGTCTTATACCACACATGAAATAAACTAACACTAACGATAGCTGATGAGTTAAACACACACACACATAAACACACACACTACAAAAGCTCATAATGTCTTAAGAAAGTTTACAAATTTGTGTTGGGCCACATTCAAAGCCGTCCTGGGCTGCATGTGGCCCATGGGCCGCAGGTTGGATAAGCTTGGTCTATGTGAAAAGGGTGCTTATTGGGAGAAAGAATACATAGGCCTGAAAGGTAAACTGAGTTCAAACTGCAAAAACCAGGCTAGGAAGAGGATGGATATCATTCTGTTTCGGTCGGCAAGGTGGCACAGGGTGGGCCTGAAGGCACCCCTCCAGGAGCAGGAGGATGATATGATGTAAGAGGAAAAAAAGTCCACCTAGAAGACGATTACTATCACTATTATCTCTCAGGCTAAAGGAACAAACTTCTACATTTAGGAGGGAAACTAGATAATTCACCAAATAGCACAGTTTTATAACTGTCATATAGTTTATATAAGATTCTACTCTTTGGCCAGACCTGGTGGCTCACACTTGTAATCCCAGCACTTTGGGAGGCCAACGTGGGTGGATCACCTGAGGTCAGGAGTTTGAGACCAGCCTGGCCAACATGATGAAACCCCATCTCTACTAAAAATGCAAAAAAAAATTAGCTGGGCATGGTGGCAAGCGCCTGTAGTTCCAGCTACTCGGGAGGCTGAGGCAGGAGAATTGCTTGAACCCGGGAGGCGGAGGTTGCAGTGAGCTGAGAACGTGCCATTGCACTCCAGCCTGGGTGACAAGAGCAAAACTCCATCTCAAAAAAAAAAAAAAAAAAGTATCTAAATTGTTATGTTTTAAAATAAAACAAGATCATGTGTAGAAACAAGTTTACAAAGAGTACACACCTGCTAAATTTTTCAAGGCATCTAATATACTGATAAACAACAGAAATAAGGTGCAAGGGTAGGAAAAGCCCAATGGGATTTTGCTTTTGTTTTTGTTTTTATCCCATAGATCTTAGCAAGATCTCCTCTGAAGAGTTAGTAAAAAGAAATGAAGATTTGTAAAGAACTCCATTTGCTGATGGCAAAAGAAAAGAAGGTAAGTTTATTCACCACTCATACTTCAACTGTTCTTTATAAACTTTCAGGGGAGGTAAATTATACTTCGGGCAACCTGCAATCTCTCTGAGCTCAATAAATCTAAGTAAAATATCTATTAAAAGTAAAGAGAAGCTTTACAGGTCAGTATGGTTACAATTACTGACAACAAAATAAAAGTGTAAACAACCTAGTTTTCCTCTCCCTGGCTACCATACTAGCACACATAAACAAATTCTTCCCTTACAGGAAGTACAGTGTAACTTACATGGCCAGATTGTTAAGGAAAACACTAAACATTCCTTGGGTAAACAAAATCATTCCTCAAGTAAAATCTACTATAACCAAATCAACCGAGCAAAGCATTATGTCTGTGATTCCCACTAAGACAAAGAAAAATCAATACAGAACCTTTTCTGTATCTTCATTGCAATAACATTTTAAGTATATTAACCTCCTTTTTTTTTTTTTTGAGATGGAGTCTTGCTCTGTCACTCAGGCTGGAGTGCAATGTCACTGTTTCGGCTCACGGCAAGCTCCGCCTCCCGGGTTCAAGCGATTTTTCTGCCTCAGCTTCCTGAGTAGCTGGGACTACAGGTGTGTGCCACCATACCCGGCTAATTTTTGTATTTTTTGTAGAGACAGGGTTTCACCATAGTGGCCAGGCTGGTCTCGAACTCCTGACCTCGTGATCTGCCCGCCTAGGCCTCCCAAAGTGCTAGGATTATAGGCATGAGCCACCCCGCCTGGCCTCAACTTCCTTTTTTTAAAAACAGCAAAACTGGCCAGGCACAGTATAATATAATATATCCTAATCACTTGTACATTTAATGAATCACCTATAAGATGCTGGACCCTAGCTACAGAGACACTATAGCCATCTACTTGGAACACCTCTTTCTTGTAACCATGGCTTGTACTCTGGCTTCTGGTAACACAGTCCTAACTTCTCACGGTTCAAACAGAGAGTGTAAAAACATAACATAGGAATTTTGTCAGTATTCAAGCAATTGAGGTTTGGGAGAATCCAAAGTAGAAACCTATATTGGAGGGAGAACGGGGACTCTTTAGGACAAAACTCTTCCAAGTGTTCTTGTGTTCTGAAAGAACTTGTCTAAAGCTGTTTCAGGGGTTGTGTGGACATTTAATTCCAAATAGCCTTTTAAATTTAAAAACATTTATTTTTTCATTATTTATTTAATTATTTAATGAATTATAGGGATAATATATCCAGTAGCCTCTGAACCTGGTGAAGTATGTAGAATGAACTGTGGCTGATGAAACAGAAACTTCTTCCCTGAACCCACCTCTTGACTGTTAGGTCTGTTAAATGTTCATGTCTGCATCTTCCCTTCACAGTACTTGGAACACTTGTAATTCCTTCCTCTGCAAATGTCTGCTTCCACTATTTGTAAGCTCCAAAAGTGAGTAGATTATTTATCTTGTCGGCTGTTAAATCTCTAACCCCTAGCACAGTAACATGGTAGATGCTTAGCAAGTATTCAATCAAGGAATGAGGCTACGATTATACAGTAATTCCCCTTATCCATGGTTTCACTATCTGCAGTTTCAGTTACCCATGGTCAACCACAGTCCAAAAATATTAAATGGAGAATTCCAGAAAAAAACAATTCATATGTTTTAAATTGTACGTTGTTTTGAGTATGGTGATGAAATCTCAAGCCGTTCAGCTCTGTTGCACCTAGGACATGAACCATTCCTTTGTCTAGCATGTATCCGCACTGTCTAGGCTGCCTTACTGTTTGTCACTTAGTAGCCATCTCGGTTGTTAGATCACTGTCTCAGCACAGCAGTGCTTGTATTCAAGTAACTAAGTCTGATTTTACTTAATAATGGCCCTAAAACACAAGAGTAGTGATGCTGGCACATGATGATAACTGTTCTAGTTTATTATTAGCTATTGTTTTTACTCCCTTACTATGCTTAATTTATAAACTTTATCATACTTATGTATGTATAAGAAAAGCATAATTATCTATAGGGTAAGGTAATATCTGAGGTTTCAGGCAGCCACTGGGGGGCTTGGAATGTATGCCCCTCAGATCGGGGTGACTACAGTAGTTCAAAGTTTCACAGAGACAGAAGATGGTAGCAATGGAAATAAAATGCAGAAGGCTAGGCATTGTGGCTCATGCCTATAATTCCTGCACTTTGGGAGGCTGAGATGGGAAGATTGCTTGAACTCAGGAGTTCAAGACTAGCCTGGGCAACATAGTGGGATCTCACTTATACAAAAATTTTTTAAATTAGCTAGGTGTGGTGGCATATGCCCATAGTCCCAGCTACCCAGGAGGCTAAGGTGGGAGGACTGCCTGAGCCCAGGAGGTCAAGGCTGCAGTGAGCTATGATCATGGCACTCTAGCCTGGGCAACAGAGCAAGACCCTGTCTCCAAAAAAAAGAAAGAAAGCAGAGGTTTCGTGTGGGTAAGATGCAGGATAAATAGGGAGCAAAAATAAAAAAAGAAAAAACAAAAGAGAGAGAGAATGTGTGTGTTGATCCTGTATGATTGAATGATAATGCCTTTATTTATAGAATTAAGGAAGTTAAAAAGAGAACTGACTATTGTCTTGGATATATTGAATTTTTTAAGTGCTAGGGAAATCCAGCAGAAATGAAGTCCTAATCTAGTTTATTATCTACCATAAAATTTAGCCTCCAGATGATTTTTCTTAAATCAAATTTCCATGAGAGGCAAGGCTCACATTTTTTTCTTCAGTTATTCATTTTTTCCTATTTTCCTCCCCTCATCTTTGCCTTATTGGTCATTGAAAAATGATTTTTGTTTTTGTTTTTGAGACAGAATCTCACTCTGTCACCAAGGCTGGAGTGCAGTGGCGCAATCTTGGCTCACGGCAACCTCCGCCTCCCGGGTTCAAGCAATTCTCCTGCCTCAGTCTCCCGAGTAGCTGGGATTACAGGTGCATGCCACCACACCCTGCTAAGTTTTCTATTTTTAGTTGAGATGCAGTTTCGCCACGTTGGCCAGACTTGTCTCCAACTCCTGACCTCAAGTGATTCATCCACCTTGGCCTCCAAAACTGCTGGGATTACAGGCGTGAGCCACCACACCCAGCTAAAAAATGGTGATAAAACTTTTAGATATTTTAGAAACTTAAGCACTTGGAGGATCAAGAAATTTAAAAAGGCTTTACAAACTTCATATATAATAAATAACATGTGGAAAATTAAATGTTGGACAAATATGAACAAAATACAGTCTTTCAATGATCATATGGCTAGAACAAGACGAGGGAAAGTGCAACTTAAATTTTTTTAAAGGCAACTACTTTGAAACTGCAGAAAGAAAAAGACAAATATTAAAGTATTAATTATACAAGCATTTTGGTAAAAACAAATATAATGGAAAATATGTTTTCTAATTCAAACATTTTTAAATGCTGATTCTTATTTTCAATAAAGATGTTAATTCTCTGTTTAAAAAAATAATGATTCTGAAAACATGGTTAAGTCTTGATAGCTTACCAAAGGAAGCTAAGAAGCTACTTACTAACTTCCACTCTTTAGGAGACACTGTTACATCCCAGATTCTTTTCAAAGGACACTTACGTTTTTTACATTGGGAAGCTTTACCCTAACTGAAGTGAAAACAAATTCCTATAATACAATAAGAAACAGCTATAAACATTCTAAAACAGGAAGGATTATATAGACAAAGGTTAAAAAAAAAATCATAGGAAAAAAAATCCAAAATGTTCACAAAAGTTTGTAAGTACTACACGTTCACTTAAGTATCAAGAATAAAGTCACATGACATTAATGAAAATGTACTAAGAAGTTTACTTAAAAATCACCTACTGAAAAGATGAAATTATCTAGCAAAATTGACATTCAAATTATGTAATAACATAATTTCAATCTGTACTATAAACCTATAGTCAAGAATCACCAGACTTTAATGAGGCAGTTTTGAGTAGTAATATGTGTTGTTCTTACGCTCAAACTTTAGTTCTAAAAAACTGAATTTTTTCATATGAACTTAAGGCTCTTTCACCAAATATAGAAGTATGATATTAAACTTAAAAGCATTCAGTATTTTCAGCATAAAAGGTTCTATCCACTGAAGCCTGGGGAAAAAACTTCCACTACCACACATTGTTTACAATATGCTGGATGACCAAAAAAAAAAAAGACTAGGAAATAATGTATTTAAATTCAAAAATCCATAAATACTGAAGGTATACTGCAATATTACTAATCAAATAAACAGAAATAGCTCCAGCTACATTTTGAGTGTCTCTCAAAAACCTCAACAAGAGCAAAAAATGAATACATGACTACAGTAATTTTGAGTAGCATACCCTCAAATTGAAAAGACTATTTGCTATATATTTATAAAAGAATATTTCCTATAGGAATTTTTTTTAAGTGTGGAAAGAAGTAAGCTATAGCTATATTTTCCATAATTCTCAAAGACTTTTTATTTTGCTGATCAACTCAGTTCTTACTAGTTCAATAATGATCATAAACACTTTCCCTTGTCATAGATTTTTATTTATTTAAGAGATGGGGTCTTGCTCTGTCACCTAGGCTGGAGTGCAGTGGAGCAATTACAGATCACAGCAGCCTCAACCTCTGATCCTCCCACTCAGTCTCCCTAGTAGCTGGAACCACAGGTGTGAGCCACCATGCCCGGCTAAATTTTTGTTTGTTTGTTTTTTGTAGAGACAGGATCTCCCTGTGTTACCTTGGGTGGTCTCAAACTCCTGGGCTCAAGTGATCCTCCTGCCTTGGCCTCCCAAAGTGCTGGGATTACAGGCATGAATTATTGTTTTTTTTTTAAAGCAGCAAACGTTTATTAACTCACGCAGTTTCTGAGGATTAGAATCTGAAAGTGTCTCAGGTAGGTGGTTCTGGCTCAGAGTCTCTCATGAGCTGCAATCAAACAGTCATCTGGATATATGTTACTTTTTAAAGTCATAAAGCATATAAAAAAATTGGCTGCCCCCAACCAAAGTGAAATTTAAATTCCACGATCACAGCTAACTCGGATCTGTAATATTCATTTACTGTGAAAACCCAATAACTTATTGTTGCCATATTTTTAATGCACTTTTTAGAAGTAAAATACCTTCAAAAATTGTCTAATTTATACAAACTTCCCTTCTAGTATTACATCTAAAGATATTTGAAGCCCCACATAATTGAGTTCAATTTGCTAAAGCAAATGAGGTCTAACCTCATGAAGATTTCCTGAAGTATTAAAATAATCAGCACTTAAAATCAAAAGAAGATATAAAAAACTGAAGTCATATATAATGCAGTAGAGAATTTACTAAATTATGTATTAACCATAGTACAAGATAATGAGCAAGATATATTATTCTCAGTCAGCCCCCTACCAAAGTACAAATTTGCATCAACTTGACATTACATATTAAATTAATGAAGTTATGGACTTTAATTTCTTCTACGTGTCTAAAACTGGAAGAGGGGAAAAAGCATTTCCTAACATTCTATCATAAAAGAAAAATGTTAGAGAAACTTTCCTTTAAAACCATGCTTCATATGTCCCTTTCCGAGTCTTGATAAAATGTTATCATATAGGAAAACATAAGCTTCTAAATCAAAGATTTCCTTCAATGTTTTCAATTTGCATAGATCACAATATAACATACACTTATTATCTGAAACTTTTTTGACTTCAGACAAATGCCTCAAGATTAGTCATATTAAGCTGTATTTGTCATCATTACTGCTTCTTTAAAAAAAAAAAAAAAAAAGGAAAGAAAGCCAGCAATACATACCATTCAATTCCCTCGATAAGTTAAAATCATTTCCCCCCTCTATCCCCAAATGGACGTTATTCTATTCTATTTAGCCAAAAGTACACAGCCAACATATCTTTGTGGTATACTGTGGCAAATCAGGGTTTAGATACCAATGCAACTGTTATGAATGGCTCAGAACCAAACATTGTAACAAAACACACTGAGTGGATCCTCCCTCTGCGTGTGTGTGTCTACATGTGCCCATTCATAACATGACCCTCCTACACACACAGAAACTCAATTTCTACTGAATAACAAAACATCTTCACATTATTAAAAGTGTATAATAAAACTGTCCTCTTTAGGTTCAAAGAAAGAACAAGTTCTAAAGTGATGAGAGAGAAGAGTTAATACCATCATTGCTGCTACCCATCAACTTTAATTCAAAGTACAACTCAATGTCATTTTTACCTCTACTGTAGCCTCGACGGAAACAAAATTAACTTCGCCGTAGGATAAAGTATCCTGGCATCCCAATGGATTATTTACTTCTCTGATTTGACAGAACACATACGTGGGTCTTTTGTCCCTCCCACAGCATCCCAGGGTGTCAACATCATCTCTGTTAAAGCAAATGACGAGCAAATCCCTCAGATCACTACTTCAGCACCCTAGTACAAGAAAGTCGCGGCCTTCACTGTCGTTACAACACAGCAAACAGATTCCGTAGTCCCATATTCCTTTCCATTATAGTTGGGGAGGTGGGTGGGAAATAAGCGCTCAGATTTCCTAGGAATCCTTCGTGTTCGGTGCTGGTACCAGGAGTGGCATAAGTACAAGTGATATGTGGGTCACCCACAGAGAGAGACGCAGAACGAAGCTTCATGACCCTCCAAGTTCAGTGAAGACACCCAAAGCCTCGGGCAAAACGGGGCGGCAGCCTTCGGGGAAATGGGGCAGAACCAGAACGATCTCCGAGATGGAGTGACGGGGTCTGGCACGGGCCCGGGGCTAGCAGCGACCTGAGAGTCCCCGGTACCCCTCCCCTCCTCAGCAGGCTCGGTCACTCGGCGAGGGGTGCGGCCGGAGGAGGGGGTCGGGACTGGGGGAGGGCGGCGCCCTGGGGGGTCGGGGGGTGTGTCCTACCTGGGCCGTGGCGGACGCAGGGGTTTCTGGAGGAGGGCTCTGGTCCAGCTCAGGACCGGGACGGGCGGGGGTTAACCCTCAGCAGGCGGGACCGCCACTGCCTGCCCATCCCCCGCCGCCGACTGCGGCGGGACCCGAGCGCGGCTTCCAGGGCCGGCCGGCTGGGTAGTTCCCTGGGGTACCGTCCGCGTTTACTGGCGGCGGCGGCGGCTGCTGCTGTTACTGCTGCTGCCGGCTCCCCCAAGCCGCTGCTCTTGTGCCAGCACCTGCTCCCCCTCCTGCCGCCGCCGCCGCCTCGTCCCCACCGCTCCCATCGCCGCTGCGGCGACTACTGCAGCGCCCGCTGACCCGACCCGACGTTATTCTCCCCCCTCGTAACCCGACACAGCCTAGCCCACCTGCCCTGCCAGCGCGCACGCCCACCTCTCCGCTACAGGTGCTGATTGGAGAGTGCGTTCCGAACTCGCAGCGTCGGTTGGCTAATCCCATTGCCTATCACGAAGGGGGCGGAGAGTCGGTCAGAAACCGTCTCCGCCCCCCACCGGAGAATTGCCGCTATCTTCAGGTTTGCCTGAGAGGGCGAGTTACCGGGAAAGGAGCATCACAATGGCAGCGCGCATGCGCCTAGGAATTCTGGGCCTCGTAGTTCCAGCCACAGCCGCAACTCCCCGCCTGTCCCGAGGAGAGAAGTAGGGCTTCCGAGACAAGTAGTTTGCGCACATAGGTGTTTTCCTAGCGTGACAGTTAAATTGATTATAGAGGGATGGTTGGGACCCCAGGGTTGGGCTTTTCGGAATAAAATCGGAAATGCTTTGTCACGATACGAAATTACACACTGAGGCAGTCGCGATGAAGGGCCCAAATCGTGAGGCCCTGCAAGCCTTAAGGATCCATCCTCTTCCTCAGCGTCAGCGCTGCCAGGATCCCGCAAATTGGCGCCGTCCCCAGAACCGCCTAACGTGAAGCTAATCATCTTTAGGGGACCGGGGAAGGGCCTTAGGTGTGACGAGGAAAGGAGATGGGCACTTCCATAAATGAATGTCAGCCTAGAGACCGGAGTGTCCTTACGGTTTCACAACCCAAGAGCAAGATTTCATTCCCTCTGTGAAACACCACCAGCTAAAGACTCAGTGAGCAGCCCCAGTGCACACCAGTGTGCGATGCTAAGCAAGTGTATGCGGGAGGTGCTTAAAGCCTTTCAAAGAAAAGCGAGGAGGGCGGAGCAAGGACGCTGTGCAGGATGCGTTGCTATTTAGTGTGGTGTCAGCCGCTTTGGTGAAGGAAAACCTTAAGATTAAGCACCTCTCCCATCTTTGCCCACCAATGTACAGTAGAGAAAACCCATTAAAAACGCTAAACAGCTTTCTTAAGGTTATAAAACTAATTAGTGGCAAAATGAAAACTCAGGTCTCTCATACGCCCCACATCTAATGTCCTTTCTACTTAAGAATCACAATGATCCCCAGGGCTCTGCCATGGATGGAAAGAATGCAATGAATTATGAACTTCATCTTTACTTTAAATCCTTTTCTTCACTCAAGTGACATTGTCATTAAAGCTGAGTAAGAATATAGAAAGGTGAATGACTAATCCTATATTCAGCTTGGAACTGTTCCTATAGAATCTGTTTCTTCTTATTCAGGAAGTGCCACAGCCTCTTGCCATTCTTTTTAAAAACAGCAGGCGTCTCTACTATCTGTCATGTCCAGATCCTTGGATTAAAAGCAGGACAAAATGTATATTAAAGGCAAGTGATGATGCAGCTCATCTTGTTCTATGCAAACATAAAGATGCTGCCAAATTGTTTTTTATTTCTACTGATTAAAACCATAAGTTACTTTTTCCATTACTATGTCTAATAGACTATTTCATTCATTTCAGAATATTGGCCAATCATGTAATTTGAATAAGAAAACATTAGGGTTTCTGTAAATATTTTTCTTTAAAATTAAAGAAGTTTATAGGAGCCAGGCACAGTGGCTAATGTCTGCAATCCCAGCACTTTGAGAGGCTGAGGTGGGAGGATCACTTGAGTCCAGGAGTTCAAGACCAGCCTGGGCAACATAACAAGACCTTGTCTCTACACACAAAAAATTTTTGATTAGCCAGCCCTGTCTCTACTAAAAATACAAAAATTAGCCAGGTGTGGTGGTGTGCACCTGTAGTCCCAGTCACTTGGGAGGCTGAGACAGGAGGATTTCTTGAGTCCTGGATGTCAAGGCTGCAGTGAGCTATTATCACATCACTGCACTCCAGTCTGGGAAACAGTGATACCCTGTCTTTAAAAAGAAAAAAAAAAGTTTATAGGGGAAAAATGTCCAGATTCACTGAAATTAGGCTTAGCAACAAAAGTTTCCCCTTTTCTCTAGTCTTTTCCATTTAAGAATTATTGAGCTGTCCCCAGAGACACTCTTTCAGTCAGGCTAAATGTCAATGTAATATGTTACTCAAGAGCTGGTACTGGAGTTTAGGAATCCCCTTTGAGATATAGATATAGACAGATCTGAATTATATATATATAAAACTCAGATATATATGTATATATCTCTTTTAAGAAATAAGCTGGGCCGGGCGCGGTGGCTCAAGCCTGTAATCCCAGCACTTTGGGAGGCCAAGGCAGGAGGATTCCTTGAGCCCTAGAGTTGGAGACCAGCCCTAGCAACATAGTGAGACTCTATCGCTACAAAAAATATATATTTTTAATTAGCTGGCCCCTGTAGTCCCAGCCACCCAGGAGGCTAAGGCAGGAGGATTGCTTGAGCCCAGGAGGTCGAGGCTGCAGTGAGCTATGATTGCACCACTGCACTCCAGCCTGGGTGACAACACAAGGCTCTGTCTCTAATAAATAAATGTGGTAGCCAGCCTTCCAGATGGCCCCAATGATCCCTACCTCACTTACTCTCGTTCTTATTTATTCCTGTCTATACTGAATTGGACTGACCTGTGTAACTAATAGGATTTTCCAGAAATTACGGTGTGGGAATATCAAGGCCAGGTTATAACAGACATTGTAGCTTCTGCCTTATGCCTTCTTGGATCACTTATTTCGAGAGAAGCCAGTTGTCCTTTCCCGAATATACTCTAGCAGTCCCATGCAGTGGTCCCCTGGCGAGGAACTGAAGCATCACATCAATAATCAGCACTGGTTTGCCATCTATGTTAGTGAGCCATTCTTAGAAATGAATCCTCCAGCCCCAGTCAAGCTTTCAGATGACTGAAAGCCCAGCTGGCTTCTTAACCACCACCTTGTGAGACACTCCAAGTCAGAACCACCCAGCTAAGTCACTTCCAAAATGGAGACCCACAGAAACTATGTGATATAGTAAATGTTTACTATTGCTTTAAGCACTAATTTTTGGGATAATTGGTCATGCAGCAAGAGATAACTAATACAGTAAGACGTGGGAAAATAAGAGACAGGAATAACTCAAGTCTAAGGATGTGTCCCTGGATAAGTCTAAAGGAATCAGACAGATTCTGGATCAGTCTTACAGCATATGCAAAGATATGATGTCCAAAGTTCAGATTTACACTGAAAAGTCCTCACACAGGATATAAAGCCCCTTTCAACATAGCTTCTTTTCTCCTAGCATGAAATAAATAACATATTGAAGAATCTCTTCTATTCCTTTCCTTTCATTTATGTCCTCTTCTGCCTATCTTTAGGTACCACTTTGTAACCTTCTTCCCAGAATCCAAACAGAAAAGGATCTAAATGTGTCATTTACATCAAATTGTTATCGGGACAGCACCCCAGTGTGAATCCGTGTTCAACTCAAGGAAAAGAGACCTCTGCCCTTTTCTCTTTCTCTCTCTCTCTTTAAAAACACATCTCAGAGTTGCACACGAGAAGTGGGTAAATTATATGATATGTTAATTATATCTCAATAAATCTCTTTTTAAAAACTCAGTCCACAGTGCTTTGAAACATGAAACTCAATCATGAACTGGTGCTCAAGCACTTTGGAAAACCAGCAAGCAGCCTTGTTTTTCAGTTTTTCATCAAATCAGTTTCTATTTGAACATTACTTAAACCACAAACAAAATCCCCGTAAACAAGAATTTTTGCTTTTTTGTGAGACGGTCTTGCTCTGTCACCCAGGCTGGAGTGCAGTGGCACGATCTCGGCTCATTGCAACCTCCGCCTCCCAAGTTCACGCCATTCTCCTGCCTCAGCTCCCGGAGTAGCTGGGTCTACAGGTGCCCGCCACCTCGCCTGGCTAATTTTTTGTATTTTCAGTAGAGACGGGGTTTCACCGTGTTAGCCAGGATGATCTTGATCTCCTGACCTCATGATCTGCCCGCCTCGGCCTCTCAAAGTGCTGGGATTACAGGCTTGAACCACCACGCCCGTGCCCTCGTGCCCGGCCCCCAAAAACAAGTTTTTATAGAGCCTACTAATGCCATCTACTCTGATAGGCACTGGGAAAACAAATTTGAATAAATTCAGTCCTGTCCCTCAGGGTTTCACAATGTAATGATTAACAAACATGCAAATCTTACTATAATACATTGTAATAACTGCTGTAAGAAAGGTATACAGCATATAAAGATACTCAAAAGCCACATCCTTGGGGTTCTCTGAGAGCTTCATTTCTTTAAGCCAGTGTCAGCTGCATTCATATTTTGACAGAAAGGCATTCACATCACATATATTCACTAACTCAAGTGTTTGTGTGTTTTTGAAAAGCTTATTTTTAAGTAAAAGGATTGATTTTTTTTTTTTTTTTTTTTTTTTTTGAGATGGAGTCTCACCTTGTCACTCAGGCTGGAGGGCAGTGGCACAATCTTGGCTCACTGCAACCTCCACCTTCCAGGATCAAGTAGTTCTCTTGCCTCAGCCTCCCAAGTAGCTGGGATTACAGTCGCCTGCCAGCATGCCAGAATAATTTTTGTATTTTTAGTAGAGACAGGGTTTCACTATGTTGGCCAGGCTGGTCTCGAACTCCTGACCTCGTGATCTGCCCGCCTCAGCCTCCCAAGGTGCTGGGATTACAGGTGTGAGCCATTGCTCCCAGCCTTGATTTCTTTCCTTTTTTTAAAAAAAAACAGAGTCTTGCTCTGTCACCCAGGCTGGAGCGCAATGGCACCATCTTGGCTCACTGCAACCTCCACCTCCTGGGTTCAAGCGATTCTCCTGCCTCAGCCTCCCGAGTAGCTGGGACCATAGGTGTGTGCCACCACACCTGGCCTTGATTTCTAATTTTTGTATTTTCAGTAGAGACAAGGTTTCACTATGTTGGCCAGGCTGGTCTCGAACTCATGACCTCGTGATCCACCCGCCTCAGCCTCCCAAGGTGCTGTGATTACAGGCATGAGCCACCGCACCTGGTCTTGATTTCTAATTAAAGAAATTTCAAGCAAAAAGAATTAGGTAAGAGAAAACGGTGTTGAGGGGGCAAGGCAAAAAAACTCTCAATTTGGGAGATACGAGTTTATTCTCTTTTAACCTATTGATTATCAATTGTGTTTAATGATGATTAAAATAGACCATAATATCAGAGAAGATTGACATTGATTAGACCTAGTAAAGTGAGAAAAGAAACTAAGAGAGTTTACATTCACAAAGTAATTCTAATTGTAGTTATTTCTTGATCTGCTTCCCATTTAGGCCTTTTATGAAACAGAATAATTATATCATTAACCGTTAACTTTTTGAAAGTCTTATTAGAAGAGTGAATTATAGCTATATATATTTGCCGTAGTTTTGTTGCAAAGATTTTTTTTTTTTCCGGAGACAGAGTTTTGCTCTCGTTAGCCAAGCTGGAGTGCAATGGCGTGATCTCAGCTCACTGCAACCTCTGCCTCCCGGATTCAAGTGATTCTCCAGCCTCAGCCTCCCTAGTAGCTGGGATTACAGGCGCCCGCCACCACCCCCAGCTAATTTTTTTGTATTTTTAGTAGAAACGGGGTTTCACCATGTTAACCAGGCTGGTCTCGAACTGCAGACCTCAGGTGATCCGCTGCCCTCGGCCTCCCAAAGTGCTGGGATTACAGGCGTGAGCCTGTATCCCCAAAGTGCCTGTATCCCCAAAGATCCGCTGCCCTCGGCCTCCCAAAGTGCTGGGATTACAAGCGTTCCCGGCCCCATTAATATATTATTGTTGTATACTCATAGTTTTAAAATGAGAAAGTAGTGGGGTGATGTTATGATTGTGCCTGTTACAGTCTGGAAAAAGTTCAGTGACTTTTTGTCTAGTTCAGGAAGCAGCCACTCCACTCCTAACGCTGGACAGCTTTCCGTGATTTTCAGGCTCTTCTGGCAGGATCATTAACTGACTAGCAATGCTAATAGCGCACCCTAGTGATAATAGTGTTCCATTGCAAGGTGTATTGAAGCAAAACTGGTTTTATATTTTTGACATTAATCAAAGCCGACTAGCCAGTGGCTAAGGATTTTAATCATTTTTAAAGACCTGATTATGCTCATGATAAACATAATCTTTTTTTTTTTTTTGAGACGGAGTCTCACTCTGTCGCCCAGGCTGGAGTGCAGTGGTACAATCTTGGCTCACTGCAACCTCTGCTTCCTGTGTTCAAGTGATTCTCCTGACTCAGTCTCCTGAGTAGCTGGGATTATAGGCGAGCACCACCACGCCAGGCTAATTTTTGTATTTTTGGTAGAGACGGGTTTCTGCCACGTTGGCCAGGCTGGTCTCGAACTCCTGACCTCAGGTGATTCACCCGCCTCGGCCTCCCAAAGTGCTAGGATTACAGGCATAAGCCACTGCGCCGGGCCAAAGATGATCTTGAAATATTTTTCTGGTGGTGTCATTTTGGGAACTGTATGTTCTACAAAATAAAATATATTTGTGGATGGCAGATAAAAATTTCCAGAAATGTATTGAGTACCTACATCAAGGTTACCATAGGATATTCAATGGAGGAGTAAAAACATGTAAGGGGGCCGGGCGTGGTGGCTCAAGCCTGTAATCCCAACACTTTGGGAGGCCGAGATGGGCGGATCACGAGGTCAGAAGATCAAGACCATCCTGGCTAACATGGTGAAACCCCGTCTCTACTAAAAAAAAAAAATACAAAAAAACTAGCCAGGCAAGGTGGCGGGCACCTGTAGTCCCAGCTACTCGGGAGGCTGAGGCAGGAGAACGGCATGAACCCGGGAGGCGGAGCTTGCAGTGAGCTGAGATCCGGCCACTGCACTCCAACCTGGGCGACAGAGCAAGACTCCGTCTCAAAAAACAAAACAAAACAAAACAAAAAAACAACATATAAGATATGGTTCCTATATATGCTATTTTGAATTATAGTTTTTGTATGTCTTATTTTTATAGAATGTACAGGGATAATTTCTTATACTATGTATTCCCCATACCATCTTCACTTTGTAAATATTAAGTACACTTAGTAGGTATTTTAAAATAATTAATGCAAAAAGTTAAATACTAATAAGTACAAAAATACAAGTGATGTCACACATTGTTTTAACTTTCAAATAAGTGCTATCAACACCCCCGGGTTTGCCTTTTTCTGCATTTTTCTGTATTAAGATGCTTTCAAAGAAAATAAATAGTATCCCTCTGTTGCCCAGGCTGGAGTGCAAGGGTGCCAGTATAGCTCTCTGTAACCTCGAACACCTGAGCTCAAGCAATTCTCCTACCTCAGCCTCCTCAGTAGCTAGAACTACAGCAGCATACCACTTTGTCTTTTTATTATTATTATTTTGTAGGGCTAGCACTCTGTTGCCCAGTCTGGTCTTGAACTGCTGGCTTCATGGTATCTTCTCACCTTAGCCTCCCAAAGCACTAGGATTTCAGGTTTGAACCACTGCGCCCAGCAAGTTGCTTTTTTATTTTCCTTGACTCTTACCCAGAAACACAACAAGGGTGATTGTTAAAACAACAAAGAAAATCCTTCAGTGTGGAGACCTCAGAAGAGAGAGAAGAGAGAACAGTCCCAGGAAATTTACCTTAGGAGTGGTAACAGCAGTGTAGAAACTAGAACTAGAAACCTGGCTTTCTGCGTTCCTGGGTCAGTCTGTCTGATACACAGCATTCAAATAGAGTCCCTGATTATTCTTAGCACAGCATCTCACTGTGCTCGCATGTAAAGCTTGCTCTAAACAAGTCAGGGTTGCAAGTCTGTGGGGGAATAAATATCCAGATCCAGCTGGAGATGAGTTCTAGCCTTGTAGAAGGACAGTATCCGTATTCCTGTTTTCTTTTTTCTTTCTTTTTTTTTTTTTAGACGGAGTTTCTCTCTTATCACACAGGCTGGAGTGCAACCTCCTCGGCTCACTGCAACCTCTACCTCCTGGGTTCAAGCAAGTCTCCTGCCTCAGTAGAAGGCAGTAGCTGGGATTATAGGTGCCCACTACCATGCCCAGCTAATTTTTTAGTATTTTTAGTAGACACGGGGTTTCACCATGTTGACCAGGCTGGTCTCAAACTCCTGACCTCAGGTAGATCCACCCACCTTGGCCTCCCAAAGTGCTGGGATTACAGGTGTGAGCCACCTCGCCTCGCCTCCCCTTTTCTTAGTAAACTGAAACTTCATTTTTTTGCTCACACAGATTTTCAAAAAATGTGTTGCTGGGAAAATAAAAACAACTGGAAAAAATAAAAATTTTAAACTTTGAATTCTAGTTGAATGTAATAGGAAGTTGAGAATAAACTCAAGTACATTTCACATACGATAAAGGTGACATCTCAGATAGTTAGGACAAAGATGGACCCTCTTAGAAACAGTGTCCAGAGAACCAGATTAGATGGTTAAAAATAATAATAAAACTGAACCACAAACGGGAATAAACTCCAAATGGATCAGAGATCTAAATGTAAAAAATGAAATCATACAAGTACTAGAAGAAAACATGGATGAATTCCTTTAAACCTGGGTATGAGAAGAGGCTTCCTAATTATAATTCAACATCCAGATGTAATTTTTGAAAAGATTGAAGAATTTAACCACAAAACATTAAAAGAACTTTTTATAGAATTGAAACTATAAAGTCAAAATTGGTGAGATAAAATATTTAAAGTATATTTCACAGATAAAGAGCTAATATCTTGGATATATTTTAAAAAGCTTAAAAATCCAGGGAAAAAAGAATTTAAAACAATGGAAAAATGGGCAAAAAATATAACATACCTACTATATGGCTAAAATTAGAAAGACTAACAGCATCCAATGTTTGTGAGGATGTGGAGCAACCAGAGCTCTCAAACATTGTTGGTAGGAATGTAAATGGTACATCCATGTTGAAAAAAAGATCTGGAAATTTCTTTCAGACTAAACATATATCTATCCTATGAATCAGCAGTTTGACTTCAAGATATGTACCCAAAAGAAATGAAAACATATTTTCACAAAAAGACTAACTCAAGAATGTTCAAAGTAGTTTTATTTATAATATCCCAAAATAGGAAACAGCTTAGGTCCAAAGGAGAATATACTACAAACTGTACTATGTTCATAAGTGGAATATCACTCAACACTAAAAATAACCTAATACACAAAACAACACGGATGAATCTCAAAAACAATATGCTGAATGAAATAAACCTTGCCAAAGCATCATATTATATGATTCTATTTATATGAAGAAGTCTTATGGAAAAGAGAACATACTGGATTATTCCAGTTATGTAAAAGTCTAGCACAAAACACACTGATCTGTGGTAGAAAAAAATTAGAACAATGGTTGCCTCTGAGGAAACAAGGGCTGGGATTAGCTGGTAAGGTATAGAAAGTAATGATAATGTTCTATATCTTAATAGGGTTTTGGGTTACATAAGTGCATGCATTTGTCAAAACTCTGTGAATGTACACTTAAGATTTGTGCATTCATTGAATGTAAATTTTATATCGAAAGAAAAAACTGCCCAGGCACGGTGGCTTGCATGCCTTTCGCAGCACTTTAGGAGGCCAAGGCAGGAGCATTGCTTGGGCCCAAGAGTTCAAGACCAGTCTTGGCAATATAGTGAGATCCCTTCTCTACAAAAATAAAAATAAATGAGCTGGATATAGTGGCATGCGCCTGTAGTCCCAGCCACTTGGGAGGCTGAGGTGAGAGGACTGTTTGTGCCCAGATGGTTGGGGCTGCAGTGAGGTGAGATTGCACCACTGCACTCCAGCCTGTGTGACAGAGTGAGACCCTGTCTCGAAAAAAAAAAAAAAAGAAAGAAAAAGAGAAGAAAAAACCTGCAAAAAATATTGAGCTCTAGTTAATTATATGCTGTAAAATACATTAGGGGGGATATGTATTAATTACTGCAATTGACTTTGAATTTTCTCCAAAAAATAAGAGGGACTGATGAATGAATAGAGGGATGGATAGGTGGATAGATACACGATAGCGCAAGTATAGCAAATTACTACTGGTAGAATCTTGGTGGTGGTATATGGATGGTTGCTATAAAGTTCTTTCAACTTTGCTGTATGTTTAAAAATATTCATAATAGACCAGTTTTGGTGGCTTGTGCCTGTAATCTCAGCACTTTGGGAGGCTATAATGGGAAGATTACTTGAGGCCAGGAGTTCAAGACCAGCCTGGGCAACACAGTAAGACCCCATGTCTACCAAAAATTTAAAAATAATAAAAAATTAGCCCTTCATAGTGTTGCATGCCTGTGGTCCTAGCTACCTGGGAGGCTGTGGGAGGATCACTTGAGCCCAGGAGTTCAAGGTTACAATGAGCTGTGACTGCACCACTGCACTCGAGCCTAGGCAACAGAGTAAGACCTTGTCTATAAAAAAAGAAAAGAAAATATTAATAATAAAATATTGGAAAAAAATATTTCACACGCATGTTAGGGAGCCATCTTGGAAATAGGTCCTCTGATCAACATCTACTTAGGATCCAGCAGGGCTGCAAATGCACAGAGTGTTCGGTTCTACCCAGGGCTGGGGGCAGTGCACACCAGCTTTCTGTGCTAATGTAACAAATGAACACTGACCTAGTGGCTTAAACAACACGACATTTTTATCTTGCAGCCTTGTCGCTCAGAAGTCCAACATGGGTCTCACTGGGCTTAAATGAAGGAGTTGGTAGGGCTGCCTTCCTTTTTAGAGGCGCAAGGAGAGAATTTGATCCCTTGCCTTTTCCAGCTTCTAGAGGCTGCCCATATTCCCTGGCTTATGGCCCACTTCCTCCATCTTCAAAGTCAGCAGCAACAGTGGGCCACGTCCTCATGGTATGTCTCTGTGACCCAGGCTTCTGCAAGCCTCTTCTCCTTTTAAGAATCCATGAGATTAGCCGGGCGCGGTGGCTCACGCCTGTAATCCCAGCACTTTGGGAGGCCGAGGCAGGCAGATCACGAGGTCAGGAGTTTGAGACCAGCCTGACCAACATGGTGAAACCCCGTCTCTACTAAAAATACAAAAATAAGCCGGGACTGATGGCGCACGCCTGTAGTTCCAGCTACTCAGGAGGCTGAGGCAGGAGAATCGCTTGAACCTGGAATGCGGAGCTTGCAGTGAGCAGAGATTGTGCCACTGCCCTCCAGCCTGGTCGACAGAGCAAGACTCCTTCTCAGGAAAAAAAAAAAAAAAAAAAAAAGAATCCATGTGATTAATTTGGGCTCACCTGGATAATCCAGGAAACTCTCCATCTCAAGGTCTGTACACATAATCACACCTATAAAGTCCCTTTTGCCACGTAAGGTAAACGTGTTGACGGGTTTCAGGGTAGAACATGGACATCCTGTGGAGGCAAGTGGACATTGTTGTGTGCCCGCCACAGGGAGCATTAAAAACACCACTTCCTACAAGAAATAAAGCTCGAGTTCAACTCTTAAATTTTCTCTCATCTTTTAATTTGCATTCATATTATTATTCATTTACATATCCTTGCTTTTGTCGTTTCTGCATTAATTATTTATTTCTATGTTAGAACTCAGGGATTTCTTCAATAAATGGCTGTAAAACTCCTATGGTTTGTGTTATCTTTGCTAAGAATTATAACAAAACATTTGAAAAATTCAAATCAGGCTTTGATATGGTTTGGCTCTGTGTCCCCACCCAAATCTCACCTCAAACTGTAATCCCCATAATCCCCACGTGTCAAGGGCAGGACCAGGTGGAGGCAACTGGATCATGAGGGTGGTGCCCCCCTCATGCTGCTCTCGTGATAGTGAGATCTCATGGGATCCGGTGGTTTTATAAGCGTCTGGCATTTCCCCTGCTTATACTCACTCTGTCCTCCTGTCTTGTGAAGAAGGTGCCTCCTGCTTCTCCTTTGCCTTCTGCCATGATTGTAAGTTTCCTGAGGCTTCCCCAGCAATGTGGAACTGTGAGTCAATTAAACCTCTTTCCTTTGTAAATTACCCAGTCTCGGATATTTCTTCAGAGCAGTGTGAGAAGGGACTAATACAGGCTTATTTTGATGCTCCTTTAATTGTTGGTTTGACCTTGTGCCATTTCATACACTGGACACTAATTGTGTTGGTCTTTTGCAAATTATAAATCCCACTCTGCAGGAGCAAATTTATTAACTTTTACGTGCCACTTAGCCTAGAGTCATGCACAGATAATAATTAGGAGAAAATAAAAATAAAAAACTAGGCTGGGGGCAGTGGCTCATGCCTGCAATCCCAGAACTTTGGGAGGCTGAGACAGACTGATCAATTGAGCTTAGGAGTTTGAGACCAGCTTGGGCAATATGGCAAAACCCCAGGTCTACAAAAAAATACAAAAATTAACTAGGTATGGTGGCGCACACCTGTAGTCCCAGCTAGTTGGGAGGCTGAGGTGGGAGGATCGCTTGAGCCTGGGAAGCGGAGGCTGTAGTGAGTCGAGATTGGGTCACTGCACTTCATTCTGGAAGACAGAGTGAGACTTTTCTCAAATAAATAAAGAGTAAACATAGGGATTTCCCTATTTTTAAACCATATTAACTCACCTAAGCATTAATCCCTCATAGACCATAAAACTGACTTTCAAAACAATAGTAGCTGCTGTTCAAAATAGCTTCAGTATTTCTCTCTCATTTGATTCCAGCCCTAATTAGAATCAATGACTTTGATGGATGAAATCCACAAGGAAGTACATAGGAAGCAAGAAGGCAAGAGGGCAAGACTGGAACCTGGAGAAAAGCCAACATTTAAAAGGAAGATGGAAGGACAGGATTGAGGAGAGGCCATTGGATAGGACAGTCTGACCTGTGTGAAAAGTATTCCTGCTGAACTCCCAGATTCTCTTTCCTTGCCTCTTGCTTCACTGTGTTTACTTTTACCCAGAGGCTCCTCCTGGAAGGATCTCAGAACAGTTTGGGTTATTCTCAGCTAACCCTTGCCTATTCTTTCCTGACAGGAAAAATTCTAGTCCACTCCAACTGCAAATGTCAGGAGGAGGATTTGGTAGACCGTCTTCTTTTTTATCTGATTTTATTTATTTGTTTGTTTAATAGAAAATATATTCATATAGTGCAACATTCAAAAGGTCAAAAGGTATTAAAAAGAGTATATTGTGAGGCAGGAGGACTGCTTGTGCCCAGGAGTTTGAGACCAGCCTGGCAACTTAGTGAGGCCCTGTCTCTACAAAAATTAAAAATAAAATTAAATTAACTGGACATGGTCCTAGATACTCTGGAGGCTGAGGTGGGAGGATTGCTTGAGCCTAGGAGGTCGAGGCTGCAGTGAGATGTGATCATGTCACTGCTCTCCAGCCTGGGCAACAGAATGAGACCCTGTCTCGAAAAAAAAAAAATATATATATATATATATATATTTATATTTATATTTATATTTATATATACAGTGAAGAGTAAGTCTCCTTTCCATCCATGTCTCCCATGGATGTTCCCTGACTTTTACTACTGGTTTCTTACATATTGTAGGGAGCCAGAGATAACCTCCAACCTCTCTTTTAGCTCTTAGTGCGCTCTTTAGCTGGATGTAAAAACTACATTGACATCATACAGATTAACCAGAGAAAAGTATACAAATTGTATTGGTTTTACATGGTTATTGCCTCCAGTTCCGTCTCTGGTGATAAGGACTGTTTTCTCACCCTGGTATAGAGAAGGTCCCCTTCTCAGAAGAATCTTTATTTCTTGCTGTATGCAAAATTCAAACAGTATTAAAACATTCAAACAAAAGGCATTAAAACATTCAAAAAGTATAAAAAGAGTATATTGTGAGGCAGGAGGGTTGCTTGAGCCCAGGAGTTCAAGACCAGCCTGGGAAAAATAGTGAGATGCCGTTGCTACAAAAAATTTTAAAACTAGTCAGGCATGATGGTGTATACCTGTATTCCCAACCACTCAGAAGGCTGAGGAGGGAGGATCTCTTGAGCCCAGAGTTCAGCGTTACAGGAAGCTATGATCTCACCACTGTACTCCAGCCTGGGTGATCTAGCAAAACCCTGTCTCTAAAAAAAAAATAATAATAAGGCCGGGAGCAGTGGCTCACGCCTGCAATCCCAGCACTTTGGGAGGCCGATGCGGGCAGATCACTTGAGGTCAGGAGTTTGAGACTAGCCTGGGCAATATAGTGAAACCCCGTCTCTACTAAAAAATACAAAAATTAGCCAGGCATGATGGTGAGTGCCTGTAGTCCCAGCTACTTAAGAGACTGAGGCAGGAGAATCACTGGAACCCAGGAGGTGGAGGTTGCAGTGGGCTAAGATTGTGCCACTGCACTCCAGTCTGGGTGACAGAGTGAGATCCTGCCTCAAAAAATAAAAAAATAAATAAATAAATAAAAATAATACAATGGATAATTATTATTAACTAAAGTCCATAGTTTGTCCAAATATCCTTAGTTTTTACCTAGTGTCCTTTTTCTGTTCTAGGAACTCATCCAGGGTACCACCTCACGTCTATGACTTGGCTATGACTTGGACAGCTTTGAGGAATACTGTTAAGTATGTTGTAGCTTGTCTCTCTATTGGAATGTGATGTTTTTCTTATTATTAGACTGGAGTTAAGGGTTTTAGGGAGAAAACCACATAAAGTACCATTTCATCATATCAAGGTTACATACCATCAACATGATTCTACCACTACTGATATTTACCTTGCTCACCTGGTTGAGGTAATGTTTATCAGGTTTCTTCACTGTAAAGTTACCCTTTTTTCTCCATTTCATATCGTATTCTTTGGAAGGAAGTCACTGTAGTCCATACTTTGGCCAGGTGTGGTGGCTCATGCCTGTAATCCTAGTACTTTGGGAGGCTGAGGCGGGTGAATTGCTTGAGCTCAGGAGTTCGAGACCAGCCTGGGCAACATGGTGAAACCTTGATCTACAAAAAATACAAAAAAAGTAGCTGGGCATGGTGGCACATGCCTGTAGTTCCAGCTAATTGGGGGACTGAGGTGGGAGGATCTCTTGAGCCCAGGAGGTTGAAGCTGCAGGTCATTGAGATCAAGTCACTGCACTTCAGCCTGGGCAACAAAGTGAGACCCTGTCTAAAAAAAAACACACAAAACCTCGTAACAGCTTTATTCCAAATAACAACTTTAGAAACAACCCAGATGTCTATTAATAGGAGAGTGGGTAAATTATGTACTCACACAACTAGATACTAACTAGCAATGAGAAGAAAGACCTACTGGAACATACAACACGGATGAATCTCAAAGATGAAAAACCTGAACACAAAGAGTAGATCCCGTATGTTACTGCAGATGGGCTGAGTGCACGTAATGCTCACTGAAGATTTCTGCGTTACATGTTAACAGCCACCAGAAAGCATCCATTACAGAAGAGGGACCAAAACAATCAAGTGTCAAAATACTGCTCAAACTAATGTGTTAGCACCCTTTGGAAACTGGCACAATGGGTACACAACTGGACAGACGGGGGTTAAGCATAGGCCCAGTGGCATGGGCCTCCATGCATCAAGACTGCCACTTTTGAATGTCCAACCTGTCAGCAATAGAGACCAATGCTCTATGGATGTGGCATTATTTTTGTTTTTCTTTTTCTTTTTTTTTTTTTTGAGATGGAGTCTCACTCTTTCGCCCAGGCTGGAGTGCAGTGGCACGATCTCGGCTCACTGCAACCTCTGCTTCCTGGGTTCAAGTGATTTTCCTGTCTCAGCCTCCCGAGTAGCTGGGATTACAGGCACATGCCACCATGCCTGGCTAATTTTTGTATTTTTAGCAGAGACGGGGTTTCACCACGTTGGTCAGGTTGGTCTCAAACTCCTGACCTCAGGTGATCTGGCCACCTCGGCCTCCCACAGGGCTGGGATTACAGGTGTGAGCCACCTCACCCAGCCTGTGCACTGTTTTTCAAGATCAACCAGCTACTTCGCAGCAACTTGACTACTTTTTTTTTTGAGACAGTCTCCTTCTGCCACCCAGGCTGGAGTACAGAGGCACAATCACAGCTCATTGCAGCCTCAATCTCCCAGGCTCAAGCAATCCTCCTGCCTCAGCCTCCTGAATAGCTCGGACTACAGGTGTGTACTACCATACTTCGCTAATTATTTTTTTTATTTTTAGTAGAGACAGGGTCTCACTGTGTTGCCCAGGGTGGTCTCAAACTCCTGAGCTCAAGCAATCCTCCTGCCTTGGCCTCCCAAAGTGCTTGGAGACATGAGCCACTGTGCTTGGCCGGGATGTTTCTATCCTAGAAGAGTCACTCGTTCATTCTCATATGAACAGATACCTATTCAGCGTATGGGTTTGCCTTTCCTGCCCACAGAGCTTCAGACAGCACCAGTATCTGGGGGCTTGTCGAGTACCTGTTCTACAACATGGAATTCCACTCAGCATAGCATGTAACCAGGGAACCCACTTCACAGTAAGAAAGTGCTGCAGTGGGCCCAGTGACTATGGGCTACCCTGGTTGTACTGCATATTGCACCACTCAGGAGCAGCTGAGCTAATACAATGTTGGAATGGCCTGCTGAAGGGACAGTTCAAGTGTCAGCTTTGAAGGTGGGTGCCATGCTCCAGGACGCATTGAATCAGAAACAGTCTAATCCAGAATATTTTCATCAACCCAGTAAGAAATCCTATACCCATTAGCAGTCATCCCTTACTCCCCTGTCTTCCCAACCCCTGACAACCACTAATCTACTGTTTGTCTCCATGGATTTGTCTAATTCTGGACATTGGATATAAAGGGAATCATACAATGTATGGTATTTTGTGACTGGCTTCTTTCACTGAGCATAATGTTTACAAGATTTACCCATGCTATGGCATGCATCAGAATGTCATTCCTCTTTGTGGGTACATAATATTCCATTGTATGGATAGATATTTTATTTATCCATTCATTGGTTGATGGACAATTGGGTAGTTTCCTGTTTGGGCTATTATGAATAATGCTGCTATGCACATTTGTGTATAAGTTTTTGTGTGTGTGTGAAGATGTTTCAAATTCTCTTGTGTATACACCGGGGAGGAGAATTGCTAAGTCATCTGGTAATGGATATTATCAGGAACTGCCCATCTGTTTTTTAAAGCAGCTGTACCATTGTATATCCTCACCAGTGATGTATGAGGGTTTCACTTTCTCCACATTCTTGCCAACACGTTATTCCCCATCTTTTTGATTATAGCCTTTCTGGTAGGTGTGAAGCAGTACAGTAAGTCTTCATGTAACATCATTAACCCTTGGGAACTATGACTTTAAGCAAAATGATGTATAACGAAGCCAGTTTTACCATAGGTGAATTATTATAAACAAGAGTTAAGTTTGTATGGCATACTTCGCATCACAAAAACATCAGCAAACTTCTTCTTCTTCCATTTTTTTTTTTTTTTTTTTTTTTTGAGACGGAGTTTCGCTCTTCTTGCCCAGGCTGGAGTGCAATGGCGTGATCTCGGCTCACTGCAACCTCCGCCTCCCGGGTTCAAGCGATTCTTCTGCCCCAGCCACTTGAGTAGGTGGGAGGGATTAAGGCATGTGCCACCACACCCAGCCAATCTGTATTTTCAGTAGAGACGGGGTTTCCCCATGTTGGTCAGGCTGGTCTCAAACTCCTGACCTCAGGTCATCTGCCCACCTCGGCCTTCCAAAGTGCTGAGATTACAGGTGTGAGCCACCACGCCTGGCACAAACTTCTAAATAAAGATGAAAACACTTCTAATAATAAACACTGGAATAAATGTGAACTATACATACATTTAAGAAAGACTGATTAAAAACAAGTAAAATAATTATTTATCTGCCTATCCTGGCTGCGGCTCAGGGCACAGGGTGGGAGTCACATTGTTTCACTGCGTAGCCTATTTGCCTTTTTCCTCCTCTTTGGTGGTGTACTTCTAGCAGTAAATTTTACACTAACATCTTTATGTAATATTCTCTTTCCTTCAATACTGTTCTTAATACATGACCAATTTTGAAATTGCTTCTTACCCTGCTCCTTCTCTCTCACCATGTAGCCACTAGCTTTATCCTAGTGTCAATGTGTGTACTTGTTTGTATTTTGTTTTTTTTTTTGAGACGGAGTCTCGCTCTGTCGCCCAGGCTGGAGTGCAGTGGTGCGATCTTGGCTCACTGCAAGCTCCGCCTCCTGGGTTTACACCATTCTCCTGCCTCAGCCTCCCAAGTAGCTGGGACTACAGGTGCCTGCCACCACGCCCGGCTAGTTTTTTGTATTTTTAGTAGAGACGGGGTTCCACCGTGTTAGCCAGGATGGTCTCTATCTCCTGACCCACCTTGGCCTCCCAAAGTGCTGGGATTACAGGCGTGAGCCACCGTGCCAGGCCACTTGTTTTTATTTCTTGATTTGTCACCTTCGAGTGATACCTTATTTTTAATTTTTTTTTAAGGTTACACAATAATTTATTTATTGAGGGCCTCCTCTCCCCGCCCTTGCAGTCTCTAGGTCACTTTTCCGCTTGTAGATGTTGCACGTCAGCCCTAGAAAGATGACTGGGGGCAGGGGCACTGCGTCCTGTTCAGTGAGACCCATCATGTGGCTGTAACTGTCTTCCTAGTATTGCAAGAACACGGCCGGCAGATCCGGCTCCTCATACCGTCTTCACCAGGGCCACCTTCTCGGCCTCCTTCTGCCCGTAATTCTCCTTCAGGATCTGCTACTGTTCCGGAGTGGCCCATTGCAGACACTGAACCACCAGCCAGCTGCATTTGTTGTCCTGTTTGTCAGTGCCAACTTTGCCGGTCACACTGGGGTCCCTAAAAGAGGTCAAGGTAATCATCCTGAATCTGAAAGAACTCTCCCTCTCCCATCTCCAGCAGGATCTTCTTGGCATTGGTGTGCTCCTTCTCACCATCAATGCCTGCCATGTACATGGCTGCAGCTACAGGAAGGTAGAAGGAGTAGAAAGCTGCCTTGTACTTGACACTAGATTTGTACCTCTTTTCAGTGAATCTGCCAAGATCTGCATTGCCCTGGGGGGCTGCCCAATCTCAATCTGATAGAAACTCTGCAGGAAGAGCTGGATCAGGTTCAGGTAATAAGGCTGCTCCCGGCAATAGAGCTTCAGCAGGTGGTACATACATGCTTCCCTTCCAGAAGCATAGCATCATTGATGGCGTCCAAACCCACGCCCGGCTTCTGTAACCAGCAGATCTGTCCCCAGCGGTGAGGGATGAATCCGTGATGTCATCTGCCACCAGGAAGAAAGCTTGCAGCAGTTCCACACACCAGCCCACAGTCAGGGCCCGCTGGAGACTCTCAGCATCCTGTTTCCTCAGCTCCACCAGCTCCCGGAATGCTACTAGCACCGTCAAAGCCCAGTGATACTTGCCTCCAATGGCATTGTGCTACAGGACCTCCTTGAGCTGGGTGATAGCATCTCCTGTCTCTGGGTGCCCCATCTCATCCTCAGTCAGCACCCTAACAATCTGGGAGAAGCACTGAACGAAATCCTGCTTTTCTTGGACATAAACATCTGATCTCTGGTCTCCATTCATTCTGAGGGAGGTGCAAAGGGCTTTGTTCCTGGATGCGGGTTTCTGCTTGATACCTTTTAAATTCTGGCTAAAACCACTGATGTAATCAGTGAGCTTATTTAACTTTCTACCCACTTGCCCTTTTTCTATTTTTTGTTAGTTGTAATAATTCTACATCATTAGAGCATCCAATTTTGTCTCTCATCCCCCCATCTGTACAATTAAACATATGCAACACTCACCCCCAGACCTTATGCCAAGGCGTCTATAATCATTTACGATTGTCTGAAGCTGGCTCACCGGTAATTTTCTTAGGAAAGGCTCGTGGGAAAAAATATTCCCTGAGTATTAGCATGCTCTGAACTCTCTGGGTGGATTTTATACTCCGACAGTTTGTCTGGATGTGAAGATCCTTTGGTGTTGACTCTTCTGGGTTTTTACAATGTTCTCTTTCAACATGTATTCAAGTTTTTCTTTTTTCCCCCAAGAAATTTTTACCTAATTATAGTTTTCCATTTGTGTTCTGTTCCATTGCTTTTTTCTTTCTTCAGGGACTTCAATTAATATATATCAAATCTTCTTTATCCTAAATCCTTTTTTTCTCCTCCCCTGCCCCCTGCATTTTTTTTTTTTTTTTTTTTTTTTTTTTTTTAGTCAGGGTGTCACTCTGTCACACAGGCTGGAGGGCAGTGGCATGATGTCAGCTCACTGCAACCTTGACCTTCTTCTCAAGGGATCTTCCCACCTCTGCTTCCCAAGTAGCTGGGACTACAGGTGTGCCACAATGCCCAGGTCTTTCCAGCTTTTCCTTACTGTGC
This sequence comes from Chlorocebus sabaeus, assembly GCF_047675955.1. Classification (NCBI taxonomy): domain Eukaryota; kingdom Metazoa; phylum Chordata; class Mammalia; order Primates; family Cercopithecidae; genus Chlorocebus; species Chlorocebus sabaeus. The sequence goes on from NC_132929.1 coordinate 18,820,933, forward strand.
ATTCCATTGGTAACTTTTCATTTTTGTATTCCTTCTTAGTCTTCATTTCTACTTTTTCCCCAAATTTCACTTGACTGATCTGGGTGACAGAGCAAGACTCCCACTCAAAACAAAAAACAAAAACCCTTCTTTGCCTTCAGTGTTGCCCCTCATATAATTTTTTTTTTTTTTTTTTTTTGAGATGGAGTCTCACTCTGTCGCCAGGCTGGAGTGCAGGGGCGCGATCTCGGCTCACCGCAACCTCCACCTCCCAGGCTCAAGTGACTCCCCCACCTCAGCCTCCTGAGTAGCTGGGATTACAGGTGCACGCCACCATGCCCAGCTAATTTTTGTATTTTTGGTAGAGACGGGGTTTCACTGTGTTAGCCAGGACCGTCTCAATCTCTTGACTTTGTGATCCACCCGCCTCGGCCTCCCAAAGTGCTGGGATTACAGGCGTGAGTCACCGTGCCCGGCCCACTCATAGAATATTTTAAAGCTTAAAACTAAAGCAACTGCTTCTAATTTAAAAAAAATTCCAGGTACCCTTTTCTCAAATGAAAGCTTACACAGAAACTCAAAATGAAAAATCACAACTATCCAGCTTTGGCATTCTTTCCCCTCTTGTGCCTACGTTTCTCCCAGAATCTTTGGCACTTAGTCTGAAAATCACCAAGCTAAAAAGAAAGCAACCTCTTCATTTTAGTGAAGAGTCATGGCTCAGAAATGGAAGAAAACCACCCTGCTTATTTTAAGGCTCAATCCCAGAAGACTGATTCCAGATCGAGGGTGAGAACCAGGCATTTGGATTTTGTTAACTCTCTCTAGGTGACTTTAATGCACAGTTAAGTCTGAGGACCATCACACTAGATACATGCTGCCCAATATGGTAGCCACCAGCCACACATGACTACATTTAAATTAACTAAAAATTAAAAATTCAGGCCCTCAGTTGCACTAGCCACATCTCAAGTGTTCAATAGCCACATGAGAATAGTGACTGCCATTCCGTATGGTAAATACACACAGAACATTTCTTTTTTTTTTTTTTGAGACAGAGTCTCGTTCTGTCGCCCAGGCTGCAGTGCAATGGCGTGATCTTGGCTCACTGCAAGCTCCGCCTCCCGGGTTCACGCCATTCTCCTGCCTCAGCCTCCCGAGTAGCCGGGACTACAGACGCCCACCACCACACCTGGCTAATTTTTTGTACTTTTAGTAGAGACGGGGTTTCACCATGTTAGCCAGGATGGTCTCGATCTCCTGACCTCGTGATCTGCCTGCCTTGGCCTCCCAAAGTGCTGGGATTACAGGCGTGAGCCACCATACCTGGCCAGAACATTTCTATTACTGCAAAACTCTTCTGGATACTGCTGCTCTAGACAGCTGTCTTCATATCAGAGTGTGCATACCCAAAAGGACGCAGACGGGATTGGAAGATATTTAAATATCTATTTCTATTTGTAACTGATTTTTAAATCTCCTTTTTAAAGCTATGTTTTATAATTTGCATGTATTAGTAGAGCACTGCATATAGAATATAAAATATGTGTATGTGTTTATATTCTATTTGGTATGCAAGCTTAAAAACTATTTATTGATGGAGTATATGGCTAAAAAAGTTTGGAGACCCATATATACTAAACACCTATGTCTTTTAAGACATTTGCCTGGGCTGACAAAGACTGGAGAGTCTTCCTGGGCACAGATTTTTATACTTCAAACCCAAATCCCCAAACATGAGAAGTCCCTTTTTTTTTTCTTTTTAAATATACACATATATTTTATTTTAAAAAGCACAAGAACATTATACAATTTTTAAATTTACATTTTTGCAATAAAAGTTATCAATATATGCACTATTTGTATAACTTCATCATGGATGGAATTTGAATCAGTGGTATAAACATGTTGCAGTCACTAAATATAGATCATCATCACAGTGAACCAAAATGCATAGTTGTTATGAAATGACAAATGACCACTAAAAGGTGAACTCACAGCCCATACACCAATATAATAAATTAATTACACAGATATATTTTTCTTCACCATATCATTAAAACTCTCACTAGCCCCTCACCAAACATTAGAAAAACACAGTTCTGGAGCCATCCTGTTGAACCAGTGCCTTCACATACTACACTAAAGAAAATAAAGTGACTCAGTTGCTTGTTTGTAAGTAAACTTCATAATTGTTTGCAATGATTAAGGTAAATCACTAGGACATTTGAACATAATGAGAAATCCCTGGGGCTTGGGGCAGCACTGAGACATATGCTCACCTACAGTGCAAAAATCTGAATCAATCTCAATCAGTGGAACGCAATATGAAATGGGTTCTTTGGCAGTAAAGGTCTGGCTGGCCATTGCCAGATAGTCCCTCTGTCCTCTTGAGAGCCTAACTCCAGAATTGATTAAGTTAATATAAAAAGGACTAAAAGAAAGTCCATTTATCTTTGCTGAATTGGGGCCCATCTATTAGGGTAGAAGTCAGCATCTTCTGTTTCCTATTCTAGCCAAGATTTCCCAAACAATCCACTCAATACAATTACATAACAAACACAAATGTTCAAATACTTTAATCATTCTGGCAAATCTGACAAACTGAATAGTGAATTTCCTGATCCTTACCTGTTACTTTTACAAATTGTTCACTACAGATGTATCTATTTATCCGGATACCTTCTGAATTGTAATTATTCAAGTAGAAAATCATGATTGTGATTCTGATGCCTGCTCAGGTCAATCCCTTACTGCAAAATCCACTTTTCTTTACATAAAAGGACCAGAAAAATCTAGCCCCAAATGTGCATCACGAATCACTTAGCAAATATATTTTTACTTGCCTGCCTTTGCTGAGCAAACAGAAGGTAAGAAAACATTTACACACGTATGTGAGACACTAGTAGCCAAGGGCAAAATAAGATACAGTCTTTGCATCTTTCAAGGTTCTAACATTACCCCAGAAACAACATAAGTTAAAATGAAAGGTTTCCATTTATCTTTTGTCTGCTGTTTTATATCACAATTTCTTGATACAAAAAATAAAAGCCAGGAATCAAGAAGTCTATGCACAAATTCAGGAGAGCTCTATTATTTATAAACAAGATGGCTCAACCACAGCATGTTATAACAGGACACAGACTATTGATCACATGGCTTTTTGGTGGTTTGTACTAGTCATAAAACCAGAGTTTATGAAAAGGTTGCACAGAGACATCATCAAGGATTTGTCTTTTACAAAGATATAGAAGATTGTGGAATTGGCTTAAATCCGATTGTTCTAATTTACAGTTGTCATGATCCACTCATGTCATGATCCACTCATTGGGAGAATTTTCTTATCCTCATTCTACAAATAGTTTACATCAGAATAACAAGAGGTTTCTGAGAGTCAAATAGGATGGTACCACAATCTCCTTGCAGAACAAGATCTGCCTTTGGAAAATGTTAAGTATTATTTCAAAACTCAACAAAGCTACTGGTAGTCAGAGGTGCAGAACTGCAAGCTCTTTGTACCATCAGGAATGAATAATAAATACATTACCCTAACTTTTCTTGAGGTCTACAGTGAGAAAAAATCTTTTCCACATTGGCAGAAATCATCCTGTCCACATCGACACTGAATTTAATTTGTGGTGATAGTAGCAGGTGGCACATTAGGGGTATTTCCTTAAAAGAGAAATAATGAAAAATTTATATTTGGAATCTTTCTCAATTCAAGTATATTGCATGGTTTCTGCAATTCCTCTTTAGCTGCAAGGAAGACTATCACAGATTATTAGAATCTTGTCAGTGATCCAATGTCAGCTGAACTAAACTTGCGGGGAAAACACCAAATACAAAATTGCAGAAGAGTTAACCAACATATAAAAATGTCCACAACTGTTTGACGTGACTTCATCTACCAAGTGGATGAAATAAAATGAAATGAGACAAATTATGAAGGGGAATAAATTCTCTGGAAATACCAGCACATAAAACAGATTCATCTACGTCCTTTTTTCCTGTGAAGCATGTTTGCTAACTGAAAGCAATACTCCATTAAGAAATACTTTATTGATGTAAGTGAATCTGGACATGGAGCAAAAGACCCTCCAATACTTCCCCAGCCCTCAGAAAGTTTTCCATAATTCTGAATCAGCCTTTATTACTGGTCATCATTTGTGATTGTCTTGAGGCAGAGTTGGAGCTCACAGTAACTGCCAATTGAATCCAAATAGCATCTGATTAGTCTCTTGGCTCCTAGCAATCTCTTCTATAATGCAGTGTTGTTGCCAGACCAAATGGAGCTTCCGATACCGCTCATGAGATAAATGAAGGGGGTTGCCCCTCCTTTAGGGAAAAAAGAAAAAACATGTAAGTTTGAATCTAGTAACTGCCACATCTTTATTGTGTAAATTAGTATGTACTCTTGAGATGTTCCTGGAGCTGGGAGGACTCACCAGCACAGGCCTTAAAAAGGGATATTTTCCCTTCACCATTGATCACTAAGAACTTGACAGGCTACTTAGCTAATAAAGCAGAAATATACTCCTTGACTATTCATAAAATAGGTCAGGTATACTATGGCATTATGGGACTTCACTTAAATGGTCAGTGAGGTTTATAACTTGAAGCAGCACTATTCTTTTTTGGTGGTTAACTTGAACAGCTTTTTGGCTTCATATTGTTATCTAGCTTCAATTTATGATCTTTGCACAGTAGAGGTTAGGTCTGACATATAACACTAGGCCCTAAAATTATATTTTGCTACTCAGAGATGTTTGGTTGTAACTGTCCTTATGATATGACAAACTGGCTGGTTATTAGCAAATAACTAGCAAATAATTTAATAAAATAATTATACTTCAATTCTAGAGTTGCACAGTTTTTAACACTGTATAACAGTTAATCCAAAATGATTTAAGTCTGGCTGTTGCCAGTAATGGAGAACTGTGAGATCCTAATTCCTTTAGACATTCAAGTGTCTCAGCTGGTTGGGATTTTTTTTTTTTTTTTTTGAGACGGAGTTTCGTTCTTTTTGCCCAGGCTGGAGTGCCGTGGTATGATCACGGCTCACTGCAACCTCTGCCTTCCGGTTTCAAGCAATTCTCCTGCCTCAGCCTCCAGAGTAGCTGGGATTACAGGTGCCCGCCAGAGCGCCTGGCTAATTTTTTTTGTATTTTTAGTAGAGACGGGGTTTCACCATGTTGGCCAAACTAGTCTCGAACTCCTAACCTCGTGATCCGCCCGCCTCGGCCTCCCAAAGTGCTGGGATTACAGGTGTGAGTCACTGCGGCCGCCTGGTTGGGGATTTTTAAGCTGTCAAATTAATTTTAAAACTCTGCTTTGTACCCTTGTGGAACAACTAAGACTATCCTCAGTCATTAACTACTTTCACCACTCTGCTTTTCTCCCTAAACAAAGACAGGTCAAATGTCATCCCAATAGAAACAAAGCTCTGTATGATCCAAGGTCCCAAGCCCCATCTATTAAGCCTATTCTTTCTGAGCAATATTTCAAAGGAACAAAATTTCAGTGAACCAAAAAGAGTTTATTGTAAGGAGGTCTAATCTTTATCTATATGTACTTTTGAGATCACTGTCAGTCACCTCATTTTCATAAGCCATCAGTAGGACCCCAGTTCCTACCACCAGGGAAGGATACAGAAAAGTTCAGGATTATAAATATTTTGCTAATGCTCAGAAGGAAAGAAGGCTGACATAGCTGGCTAATAAAAAGTCTCAGTTGGGTAGGGTGGCTCATGCCTGTAATCCCAGCACTTTGGGAGGCCAAGGTGGGCATCTGGATCACCTGAGGTCAGGAGTTTGAGACCAGTCTGGCCAACATAGTGAAACCCCATCTCTACTGAAAATACAAAAAAAATTTAGCCAGGTGTGGTGGTGCATGCCTGTAGTACCAGCTACTTGGGAGGCTGAGGCAGGAGAATCACTTGAACCCTGGAGGTAAAGGTTGCAGTGAGCCAAGATCCAGTCTGAGTGATAGAGTCAGAGACTGTCTCAAAAAAAAAAAAAGTTTCAAGTATTGCAATGGAAACAATATCTCTAAACCAAACTTCATCACTGGACACTACAAATATATACTATCAGTGTCAGTCCTTTTAAGCAATTCTGAAGAAAGGTTGATTACAAATAATAGAACACTGAAACATTAGGATGGCTGGGGCCTTTAAAAATTTTGGAGAGGCCGGGCGCGGTGGCTCAAGCCTGTAATCCCAGCACTTTGGGAGGCCGAGACGGGTGGATCACGAGGTCAGGAGATCGAGACCATCCTGGCGAACACGGTGAAACCCCGTCTCTACTAAAAATACAAAAAACTAGCCGGGCGAGGTGGTGGGCGCCTGTAGTCCCAGCTACTCCGGAGGCTGAGGCAGGAGAATGGCGTAAACCCGGGAGGCGGAGCTTGCAGTGAGCTGAGATCCGGCCACTGCACTCCAGTCCGGGCTACAGAGCAAGACTCCGTCTCAAAAAAAAAAAAAAAAAAAAAAAAAAAAAAAAAAAAAAAAAAAAAAAAATTTTGGAGAAATACTACCTTCAAATTTTGGAGAAGCACACAGTTGTTGAAAATTATGTGCTAAAGAATGGCATCATATTTAATATTTAAAATTTGAAGCCATTTAAAAAATAGCTCTTGGCTGGGTGCAGTGGCTCATGCACTTTGGGAGGCTGTGGTGGGTGGATCACTCGAGGTCAGAATTCCAGACCAGCCTGGCCAAGATGGTGAAACCCCGTCTCAACTAAAAATACAAAAATTAGCCGGGCATGGTGGCATGTGCCTTGTAGTCCCAGCTACTCAGAAGGCTGAGGCAGGAGATTCACTTGAACCTGGGAGGCAGAGGTTGCAGTGAGCCGAGATAGTGCCACTGCACTCCAGCCTGGGTGACAGAGGGAGACTCTGCCTCCCAAAATAAATATATAAATAAAAAATAAAAATAAAAGGTAGCTCTCAATTACTTTTTTTTTTGAGACGAATCTCCCTCTGTCGCCCAGGCTAGAGTGCAGTGGGCGATCTTGGCTCACTGCAACCTCCTGGGTTCAAGTGATTCTCCTACCTCAGCCTACCGAGTAGCTGGGATTACAGGTGCGCACCACCATGCCTGGCTAATTTTTGTATTTTTAGTAGCAACGAGTTTTCACCATGTTGGCCAGGCTGGTCTCAAACTCCTGGCCGCAAATGATCTGCCTGTTTCAGCCTCCCAAAGTGCTGGGAATACAGGTATAAGCCAAGTGTCCGGCCTCAATTACCTTTTGTGATTAAAGAACTATCACCGTTTACATACAATAATATGACTGAAATAGAAAACAAACAATTTAAAAGAGAACTTACTGAAACCTTCCTATTATAAAAAAAATCTTACTTCAGGCCAGGGTCTGTTTCTCCATATTCATCCAAGTAGGGAGCTGGATAGGCACAGCCTCTGGCTTTACCCTCAACCAGGACCACTCGGCACTCTCTGATTCTGAAAGAGAAAACCAACAGGAATGTGGTTAAGTGTATGTGTGCAAATGATAGGCACTGCATCAATGTTAATCTAGAGAAAAGATATGGCCAATACCTGTTAGAAATTCAGTATACAGACAATATAAACAGACAAATAGACTAAATTATGTTTTGTCTAAATAAAAGAGAACACATATTGCTATTTCTGTTGAGGCTATAGAAAAGGAGCAGTGGATTTGGTGAAATGAGATCAGTGACACTGACGGAATCTGTTGAAGGGAGGAAGCTGTCCTACTTCAGCCACAGACACCTTGGAAAATGGTGGCTGGGGTTGTTTCTATTCTGATTTCTGACACAACCTGGACAGGGGAGGGAACCTCACAGAAGAACAGAATCACATCTCCTAGTCTGATAACCTCAAGTCAGACAGAATATCAACTAGGGAAGTATACCAGCTTTTCTGGCTAGAGCTTGCCTGAAACACTGCAGATTACAAAGAGCCACTGCCACCCTGAAGGCACCTGGGACATTTATGTCTCTTGGGAAACAGACATAAAAAAGGCTTGCGTACACATGTACAGGGGCAAGTACTTTACAGAGAAATTATAAAATAAACAGCTGGGCTAAGGTAGTGGGTTTACTTGCTGTGGGTTCCCTAAAAATAGGTGTTTAGGTTTGGCTTCCATACATTCTTTCCCCTTGGTTCAAAAGATGCCTATGAGTAATGACTACATATTTCACAGTTAGAAAGACATTTGGGTTTATGTAACAGAAACTGTGTTACATGAAGAGAGTGGAAAGAAAAAGGATATATATCCACTCTGAATTTTATTTCTCTGCAGGCAACTTAAACTCTTCTTTCATAAATATAAGTGACTATTTTTCTTTTTTCTCTATTTTTTTTTTCCAGACGGAGTCTCGCTCTGTCGCCCAGGCTGGAGTGCGGTGGCGTGATCTCTGATCACTGCAACCTCCGCCTCCCAGGTTCAAGTGATTCTCCTGCCTCAGCCTTCTGAGTAGCTGGGACTACAGGAGCCTGCCACCATGCCCAGCCAATGTTTGTATTCTTAGTAGACACGGAGTTTCACCATGTTGGCCAGGCTGGTCCTGAACTCTTGACCTTGTGATCTGCCTGCCTCGGGCCTCCCAAAGTGTTGGGATTACAGGCGTGAGCCACCGTGCCCGGACATAAATGACTATTTTTCTATCCTCAATCTTTTGCTAAAAGACTAGGAGAAATGGTGGGTTAATAGATGAAATAAAGATATCACAGGACAAACCAAAGTTAACAATTTACATGGACTTTTTTTTTTGATAGAGGATCTCACTCTGTTGCCCAGGCTAGAATGCAATGGCACGATCATGGCTTTCTGCAGTCTTGAACTCCCAGACTCAAGCAGCCCATCCACTTCAGCCTCTCAAGTAGCTGGGAAAACAGCCATGTGCTACCATGCCTGGCTAATTTTTTATAGAGATGGGGTCTCGTCATGTTGCTCAGGCTGACCTTGAACTAGTGACCTCAAGTGATTCTCTTGCCTCAGCCTCCCAAAGTGCTGGGATTATAGGCATAGGTCACTGTGCCTGGCCTACATGTACCTTTTATTTGTTTATTTTTATTTATTTTAAAGAACTCATCTTCCAGGAAGATTACATTTTAAATATAAGTTTTAGGACTTGAAGTTCTTTCATTATACATGAGTATTATATAATACCAGAGCAATTAATACAAACTCTATCGTATTTAAGATTTTCCATAAATAATGGAAATGTTAACAGAAACCTGTTCTTTTTTCACAGTATCTTCTCAAATGTAATTTCACGTCAGTAACAGGTTAATACTCTAACTTCTGATTGATTATTTGCTATCAACACATTGTCCCAATAGTGACCCCCAGATTGGATCCAGATTCCTTAAGTTCATCATAAAGCTTCCAGAACACTCACTACTCACTTTAGGAAAATGCAGACTCCGGCTCCACAGTGAAGTGCGTGAAAAATGCAAGCTCCAACCTCTTCCCCGTTCACAATTTCTTGGCAGCAAATGTTCTGAGAACATAGTATAGCCCCACAGAAAAGACAGAGGACAGGATGCTTTCGCTCATCATCTGCAGACCGTGGGCACCTCAAAAGGGAAGAAAACATTTAGAAAACGGTGGAAAAACAAAACAAAACAAGTACCATATATCCTGTTAGCAATCAAGCCTGTTTTCATCACTGACCCCTTTCCAGCAAAGGAAGCTCTTAAAACACAAGGAAACATTGAATTAGCTAATTCCTCTTTAGTATGTCCCCTAAAAGGGCTTCATGGAAAATCTTCCAATTAATCCATAGTAAGAAAATCTATATTACATAAACGGTGTGCTGATAATTCTCATAAAGTATGGTGGTTGAATATATGCCTTGTGATTGAGATTCACTGACAGACTCCAGTCTTCATCTGACATGCCCAAGTTACAGTTACCTGCCTCCTCTGTATTGGGTTAGTCAAGCTTGTGTCTTCAATGTTGAAGGGCAATCGTTTAAAAGAAAAAAAATTACATTTTACAGTAAGGGCCCAAACACACCCCCCCCCATTTCTTTTTTTCTTTTTTTTTGAGATGGAGTCTTGCTCTGTCACCCAGGTTAGAGTGCAGTGGCATGATCTCGGCTCACTGCAAACTCCACCTCCCCGGTTCAAGCAATTCTCCTGCCTCAGCGTCCTGAGTAGCTGAGACTGAATGAGAGACTATAGCCTTTGAGTTGGCCCACCCTTCCATCTGGGAATCACAGTCTTAGGAAGAAAAAAGTGATAGTGTTGACTTGCTTGAGTCAACCAGTGTTTTATGATGAGACCATTTTATGTACTATGCTGGAGGTGTGCTATAATGCCCCACCAAGGGGGATAATGGTTATCTTTTAAAAAGGAGTTTCCCATGCTCCTCCCATCTATGCTGTACATTGAACACAATGGGAAATATCAAATTCCTTAATTTGGGAAGTAGAAGATAAATGCAACCAAAGGAGAAATCCAACCAGCCCCACACTGGGGTCGGAATAAAGAACATCAGACAGAATCTCCAATAGGGTACTGACAGCTCTTTTTCTGATCCTCCGTTTCTCAGACAGGATTAAAACAAACAAACAAACAAAAACCAAAACAAACAAAACCCCACCTCTGTCTCCACAGGAGCAGAGGGACTCTGTGCATAGGATGAGAGGACTATTTTCACTTCCAGGAGGTTTCTCCAGAACATAGTTATAGCCCTTTTTGGATAAAGCCAACATCTTTCATCTTTAACACACGATGGCTGAGTCTGAGTCATTAGCCATCCTACAGAGGAAAGGCGGGGAGGGAGCCTAAAGCATATCACTGAGCAGCCACTAGGGATGGCTCAATCTTATGGAAATTGGTGGTGACAATAAAACTGGAAGAGATCATAGGATTGATCTTCATTCTTATGTGAAATCTGTAAGTAGTAATATCATCCAGAAGGATCCTCACTGTGATTAATAAAGACCAACACTCTCCTCAGATCCTCCTAGGAGCCAACAGCTTGATACTCTTTTTTTTTTTTTTTGAGACAGGGTCTGGCTCTGTTACCCAGGCTGGAGTGCAGTCGCACAGCCACGGCTCACTGCTCCCTCAACCTCCTTGGTTCAACTGATCTTCCCTCCTCAGCATCCCGAGTAGCTGAGACTACAGGCACATGCCACCAAGTCTAGCTAATTATTTTGTATTTTTTTGTAGAGACGGGGTCTTGCCATGTTGCCCAGGCTGGTCTTGAACTCCTGAGTTCAAGTGATTCACCCACCTCAGCCTCCTAAAGTGCTGGGGTTACAGGCATGAGCCACTGTACTCAGCCAACCTGATATTCTTAACGCCTGGAAGATAATACCTATTCACCAGGCTTTTGTGGTAGCAATGTAGCCCCAAGATTAGGAGAATTACTGAATTTAGAGATAGATGCAATCTTTGAAATTAATTAGCTAATTGTTTGAGGGCTGAAAGGTAAAGTGACCCAACCATTCCTTTAGATGATTGACTAGAAAGGGAGCTAGTACAGGAAGGTCAATTTTATCCTGTAACAGTGGCGAGGGTGTGACCTACTCAACACCCTATTGGGACAGTTAACTTCCCCAACTTCATGGCTTAAAACAATAGTTATAACTAGAAAAGAGAATTTCCTGAGTCATTCTGCAGGGCAGTGATTCTCAGAGTGAGTCAAAGAGGGGCTCTTTAAGACCTCAAATGATCTTTTTTTTTGAGACAGAATCTTACTCTGTTGCCCAGGCTGAACTGTTGCCCAGGCTGAAGTGCAGTGGTGTGATCTCGGCTCACTGCAACCCACGCCTGCAGGTTGAAGTGATTCTCGTGCCTCACCCTCCTGAGTAGCTGCAACTACAGGCATGCGCCAACATACCTGGCTAATTTTTTTTGTACTTTTAGTAGAGACAGCATTTTGCCATGTTGGCCAAGCTGGTCTCGAACTCTTGGTCTTAAGTGATCCGCCTGCCTCGGCTTCCCAAAATGTTGGAATTACAGGCATAAGCCACTGCGCCTGGCCTCCAAATAACCTTAAACTGGCCAGGCGTGGTGGCTCACGCCTATAATCCCAGCACTTTGAGAGGCCAAAGCAGGTAGATCACGAGGTCAGGAGTTCAAGACCAGCCTGGCCAAGATGGTGAAACCCCGTCTCTACTAAAAATACAAAAACTAGCCAGGAGTGGTGGCAGGTGCCTATAATCCCAGCTACTTGGGAGGCTGAGGCAGAGAACTGCTTGAACCCAGAAGGCGGAGGTCAGAATGAGCTGATATCGCGCCACTGCACTCCAGCCTGTACACAGCGAGACTGTCTCAAAAACAAAACAAAACAAATTTAAACTGAACTCCTTTTTTTTGGTTCCTTCAAATGACAGCAAGTTATTTTACATATGACTAAGGACTACTACATGAAAGCAGTTAATTATGGCTACTAACTGGTATCCTTAAAACAAAATATAAGAGTTAATGTGTATTTACTGAGATCTTGAATTAATTTAAGTATTTTACTAAAAAGTCTGGCTGCTGCATAATGCTTAGTAACATTACAAAACTCTTAAAGGAGCTTCGGAATTCTTGAAATTTGGAAAAAGGATGATTACTTACTAGTAAATCAATAAAGTCTTGAATAGGCTTTGTTTTTCAGGCTACTGAGATTGTTGTCTTTTAATTACAAGTTACTACTGGTTTCATGTCATCATTATCAACGTGGTTTGCTATGGGAGGTGATATGATGCCTCCTGAGTATCCAGAATACATAGTTACATCAACAGAAGTTTTGACTTAGTATTTTCAAATACAAGCCAATGCATTATGATTCAAATATGAAGTATTCACACCCCAGTGGTGAAAGCAGATGTGAATGTAATTCCTCCATTCGGTGGTATCTCACTGGCGGTGGTCAGGATTCACGCTACTCAAATAACTTACAACATATTATGGCAAGGTAAGCATAATAAGATACAAAATTATGTTTAAGCTACAGGACATTATTTTATCATGTAGACATAGGCTTATGCTCTCTTATAGAGGTAACTAATAGGTAACTCACACACAGCGTTAATAATGAGTACCTGTATATTGTTAACCTATTTTGTTTTCACCAGTCTTTGTTATCATCCAATTCTTTTTCCACCTGAAATGATCAGTGAAAGGCGTGAAAGAGATAAAAAAAAGTATGGGAACCACTGCTTTAGAGTGGTTTGATAGAGGTTAGAGGGATGGTGCCAAAAAAGCCCAAGGGGGTGTACTCCACTCTTCAGGCTTGCTTGAACCTGAGTCAGCATGCTATTACCTGTTCTGCTGTTTAATGGATTTCCATGTAAGATTTTATTTAATAAGGGTTCTTGTGGCTTGAGAAGAAAAAAAAAAAAAAGATTAAGGAGTAATAGCATAGAAAAGGTAGAGGGGGAGCTCCAGGAATCAGTCACTCTAATCAAACAACTGTTGAGCCAGCAAGAACTGTCTGAAGCAACTTTTTTTTTCTTTTGAGACACAGTCTCACTCACTCTGTCGCCCTGGCTGGAGTGCAGTGGCATGATCTCAGCTAAGTAAACCTTTTGCCTCCTGGGTTCAAGTGATTCTCATGCCTCAGCCCCCCAAGTAGCTGGGATTACAGGTGCGCACCACCACGCCTAGCTAAGTTTTGTATTTTTAGCAGAGGCAGAGTTTCACCATGTTGGCCAGGTTAGCCTTGAACTCCTGACCTCAACTGATCTACCCGCCGTGGCCTCCCAAAGTGCTGGGATTACAGGCATGAGCCACCGTGCCCGGCCTGAAGCAACTATTTTGGAACTCTGGAGCCTGGTGAAATACTTGCAGCATCCAGGGGAATGCTTAATAAAGGAAGCAACTGGTAAATTTTGGTGAGTTTTGACATTTTGTGTCGTGGCTATCTTCCTCTAGCCCCCCCAGTGCCACGGCAGGTAGCCATGGGGATGACGGCTTGTTTTTCTGGTGTGGCTTGCTTGTGTCAGGGTAGACAATAGAGACCTTGTCTTCCAAAAGTTGAAGCTGTATGTTTAGATCTCACTGGTGGTTCACTGAGGGGCCAGCAAGGATGTGAGAAAAAAGGCACCCTCACACATTGCTGGTTGGGACATAAAATGGCACAACCACTGTGGAAAACAGTTTGCAGCTCCTCAAAAAGTTAAACACAAAATTACCATATGACTCAGCAATTCCACTCCTGGGCATAGATCCAAAAGAAATGAAAACTTTATGTCCACAAAGAAACTTGTAGATGAGTATTTTTTTAGTAGCATTATCTGTAACAGTCAAAAGGGGGAAACAACCTAAATGCCCATCTATGGAGGAAGGAATAAACAAACTCTTTTATATACATACAATGGAATATTATTTAGTCAAAAAAGGAAAAAAGTAATGACATATGCTACGACTTGGATAAATATTAAAAACATGCTAAGTGAAAGAAGCCAGGCACAAAAGGTCACATATTGTATGATTCCTTTCATATAATATATCCAGAATAGGCAAATCCATAGAGACAGAAAGTAGATTACAGATTACCATAGGGTATGGGATGAGGGGAACAGGAAGTGATCAGTGAGTAGAAGGTGATGAAAAAGTTTGCAAACTAAAGAGGTGGTGATTGTACAAAATTTTGAATACACTAAATGCCACTGAACTGTACACTTTATCATGGCTCATTGCATGATTTCCCCTCAACTTAAAAAAATTGACAACCACTGTTATCAAGGATACTCAGAGGTCACTGTTAAAAAAGGAAGTTTGTGGCCAGGTACAGTGGCTCATATCTGTAATCCCAACACGGGAGGCCAGTGGGTAGGAGGATCACTTGAGCCCAGGAGTTCGAGACCAGCCTGGGCAACATATCGAAACCCTGTCTCTATGAAAAATCAAAAACATTAGCAGGGCATGGTGGTGCCTGCCTGTAGTTTCACTACCTGGGAGGCTGAGGTGGGAAGAGCCCAGGAGTTTGAGGCTGCAGTGAGCTATGGTCAAATCACTGCACTCCAGCCTGGATAACAGAGCAAGACTATCTAAACAAACAAACAAACAAACAAACAAACAAACAAACCCCAAACCAAAACAAACAACAAAGAAGTGTGTTAGTTATGGCGTATACCAACTGCAAGTTCAGAAAATGATTTAAAATTATACACACATATATATATACACACTCTCCTTACCTGAAATGAGAAGCTTGATTCAGGAGGCAGCTATAGTCATCAGGAAGCTCTATCAAACTATTTCTTTTTCTAGGGTACCTACAATGTAATTTAAAAGGCAATTTTATTTTAGAGTAAATAAACCCAGATCAAAAACTACCCAAGGTGATAGAAGGAAGAATGTCTTAAAAATAACAAAAGGGGCTGGGCATGGTGGCTCACGCCTGTAATCCCAGCACTTTGGGAGCCTGAGGCGGGCGAATCCCGAGGTCAGGAGATCGAGACCATCCTGGCTAACACGGTGAAACCCCATCTCTACTAAAAATACAAAAAATTAGCTGGGCATGGTGGTAGGCACCTGTTGTCCCAGCTACTGGGGAGGCTAAGGCAGGAGAATGGCGTGAACCCGGGAGGTGGAGCTTGCAGTGAGCCGAGATCACGCCACCGCAGTCCAGCCTGGGCAACAGAGCGAGACTCTGTCTAAAAAAAAAAAACAAACAAACAAAAAAAAAAAAAGAAAGGATCTACACTTGCAATTCAAATTAATTCCCATTGTTGACCTGATCAAATCCAAACTTCTCAGTCTATAATTCCAAATCTTTCATCAGCTAGATTCCTTTCCAAACTTAACTTCTACTAGTTTCTAGGATGAAACTGTTCTAGCTAGATTTCTATACTGTATAGGAAAGCAACATCAAGTAGTAGTTAAGAACACAGCCTTTGAAATTAGATCTGGTTACAAATCCTAAATTCCCTGACACTTCACAAGTCTTTGAACCTAAGCCTGTATTTCCCTGTCTGTAAACTAGGGATAAAATATACCATACTCCAATCATGGGGCCACCATCAAATCAGGTTCTGGGGAAGGGAGGGAGAGAAACATTACATTAAATGAACGTATCAATTAAAAGGCTCATATTAAGAAATGTTAAATTAAATATGAATATTAGCATTAAGGAAACACACAGAGCAGGTGAGGACTAAATGAGATGCTGAAGTAAAACACAATATACTTAGTACTTAATACATGCTTGCAAATGTTACTCATTCTCACCAAACTAGATACAATAAAAGCCTTGCTTGCATGTATTGGGGAAGATCATCTGAATAATGTGAAATTCTCTCCTCAAACCTCAATCAATCAATCTATTTATTTATTTATTTATTGAAGGCAGAGTCTCACTCTATCCCCCAGGCTGGAGTGCAATGGTGCAATCTCAGCTCACTGCAACATCTGCCTCCTGGGTTCAAGCGATTCCCATGCCTCAGCCTCCCGAGTAGCTGTGATTATAGGCGCCTGCCACCATGCCCAGCTAATTTTTGTATTTTAGTAGAGACAGGGTTTCATCACATTGGTCAGGCTGGTCTTGAACTCCTGACCTCAGGTGATCCGCCCACCTCGGCCTCCCAAAGTGCTGGGATTACAGGTGTGAGCCACAGCACCTGGCCCCAATCAATTTAAATTCTGTAATTCTTTTCATCTTCAACTCAGTTGTCTATATTTAGTGCAACCATAACATTTATTTGAAAAACCCAGACACTTTTTTTGTTTTTTTTTTTTTTTGAGACGGAGTCTTGCTCTGTAGCCCAGGCTGGAGTGCAGTGGCCGGATCTCAGCTCACTGCAAGCTCCGCCTCCCGGGTTCACGCCATTCTCCGGCCTCAGCCTCCCGAGTAGCTGGGACTACAGGCGCCCACCACCTCGCCCGGCTAGTTTTTTGTATTTCTTAGTAGAGACGGGGTTTCACCGTGTTAGCCAGGATGGTCTCGATCTCCTGACCTCGTGATCCACCCGTCTCAGCCTCCCAAAGTGCTGGGATTACGGGCTTGAGCCACCGCGCCCGGCCCTGTTTGTTTTTTTAGAGACAGTGTTCACTCTGTTGCCCAGGCTGGCCCTGAACTCCTGGGCTCAAGCAATACTCCTGTCTCAGGCTCCTGAGTACAGGTGCATGCTACTGTGCCTGGCTTAAATTTTATAATTATTTCTATACTCAGCTAAAAATGATCTCTAAGACTAACCTTGCCTCATTAACAATCTTTTCCTCTTTAAATTTCTATAGCACTAATGGTATATTCCATATATCATTATACTTTATGTTATAATGTCTTAAGTTTTATGTTAATAACTAGATTGTAGATTACTCATGACCAAAAGCTATGTTACCTCTTTTAAATTTTCCAGAGTATTTCAGTACCATGCTGGGTAAATAGCAGATGTATAAAAGGTATACAGTGAATTGAAATAAAGGAAAAATTTTGTGAGATTAACAGTCCAAAAATATGTATTCATATCTTAAACTTCTCGTTTCTTTACTCGAAGATCTTTTCTTATGAGTGACTCCTGCTCCATCTGAGCACAGGGGCTGAATCTGGTCACTAAATCTCTAAAGATGTGCTACAAGTGAAAGCAGCATATGCACATGCACAGTGGAGGTGAAAGGAGTTCCAGGGTGACAGAAGATGAGAAAAGAAGGCAAATGTATACTGTCTTCATGTTTGTTTTATCCACAAGAAAATGGTACTAGTGTTGGTATTTAAAGCCAGGAGTCAATTCCTCTACTTGTTTATAGATGTGATTCAAGGGAATAAAACTAGACACCGTATACAATACCGGACAGGCCCTGGGAGGGGATACAAAGAAGATAAGCGTGCAGTTCTTATTGGTCAGTTATTCTGGGTGCAAATAAGTGGACACTTATGAGAGAGAATATATTAGGGGAGGCTTCATGGAGGAGGTGGCATTTAAATTAGTACTTAAGAAAGAGGTAGATTTTGTTAGAGCCATAACTTAAGGGAGATAGGAGGGCTAAAGAAAAGTTTTTTGGGTACTTTCTAAGGACATAGATAGGAAGGAAAAAGGATATAGTTCTATGTATATCTTGCTTTATTCTTTAAAAAAAAAAATCAAAAACAAAAGTGGCTTATAGAAATACTGTAAACCACCACCTTCTGAAGTTCATATACCAGCAGCTCCATGATGCCTCCTCCACCTTTGCCTTTTGACAGGCATGTGCTAGCTTAAAAAAGATTATCTCAAGAGGAACTGCGGGCTTCTAATAATCTAAGAGGAAAAGGACAGTCATTCCAAGAAAAAAACATTTGTAGGAAGAACCTGCTTTCTGGCAAAGACCTAACAGAAGTCAGGAACACTGTACTGAGTGAGAATGAAGAAAGCAGACTAGAAAGCATGCTCAACAAACCAACTTTAGGAAACACAACTTGTGGATGAGGGAGAAAGGATTAAGCAGTAAAACCAACCTGACCACGGCGTTTTTTTGCTTCAAACAGTTTAGTAAGGCGGGATCTGCACACCACCTGTATGTGGAGCCAAGAGAAAAGACAAATGGATTATCACAGCTTCGGTGCATGATTTATCAACAAGCCACTGTTATCTTCTTTTTTTTTTTTTTTTGAGATGGAGTCTCATGCTTTCGCCCAGGGTGGAGTGCAGCGGCAGCAATCTCAGCTCACTGCTTCTGCCTCCTAGGTTCAAGCAATTCTCCTGCCTCAGCCTCCCAAGTAGCTGGCGCCCACCACCACACCTGGCTAGTTTTTGTATTTTTAGCAGAGATGAAGTTTCCCATGTTGGCCAGGCTGGTCTCAAACACCTGACCTCAAGTGATCTGCCTGCCTCAGCCTCCCAAAGTGCTGGGATTACAGACGTGAGCCACTGTGCCCGGCCTTGCCATTCTCTTCAATTCTTTCTGCCCCTTCTTTCTACACTTCCCTTTCTTTTTTTTTTTGAGATGGAGTATTGCTCTTGTCACCCAGGCTGGAGTGTAATGGTGATCTCTAGTCACTGCAATCTCCATCTCCCGGGTTCAAGTGATTCTCCTGCCTCAGCCTCCTCAGTAGCTGGGACTACAGGCACGTACCACCATGCCCAGTTAAATTTTTAGTAGAGACAGTATTTTTATTTTTTAAATAAATTAATATTTTAAAAATATTTTTAAAATAAATTTTATTTTAAAATAAATATTTTAGTATTTTTTAGTAGAGACAGGGCTTCACCACGTTAGCTGGGTTGGTCTCAAACTCCTGAACTCAGATGATCAGCCTGCCTTGGTTTCCCAAAGTGCTGAGATTACGTACATACGAGCCACTGTGCGGCTTATGTTCCTCTTTTCTTTTCTTTTTAGATGGAGTCTCGCTCTGTCACCCAGGCTGGAGTGCAGTGGCACGATCTCGGCTCACTGCAACTTCTACCTCCCAGGTTCAAGCGATTCTCCTGCCTCAGTCTCCCAAGTAGCTGGGATTACAGGCATGGGCCACCACGCCCAGCTAATTTCTGTATTTCTTTTTTTAAAACAGAGACAGGGTTTCACACCTTGTTGGCCAGGCTGGTCTTGAACTCTTGACCTCAGGTGATTCGCCTGCCTTGGCCTCCCCCAAAGTGCTGGGATTACAGGTGTGAGCCACTGTGCTTGGCCCTATGTTCCTCTTTCTATACTTATCCTTTTTGTTTTTTTGAGATGGAGTCTACCTCTGTTGCCCAGACTGGAGTGCAATGGCGTGGTCTTGGCTCACTGCAACCTTCGCCTCTAGAGTTCAAGCAATTCTCCTGCCTCAGCCTCTCGAGTAGCCGGGACTACAGATGTGTGCCACCATGCCCAGCTAAATTTTTTTTTTGTATTTTTAGTAGAAATGGGGTTTCACTATGTTGGCCAGGCTGGTCTCAAACTCCTGACCTCGTGATCCACCCGCCTAGGCCTCCCAAAGTGCTGGGATTATAGGTGTGAGCCACTGCGCCTGGCCTTATATTTATCTTTTTTTTTTTTTTTTTTTTGAGATGGAGTCTGGCTCTGTTGCCCAGGCTGGAGTGCAGTGGCCGGATCTCAGCTCACTGCAAGCTCCGCCTCCCGGGTTTACGCCATTCTCCTGCCTCAGCCTCCCGAGTAGCTGGGACCACAGGCGCCCGCCACCTCGCCCGGCTAGTTTTTTGTATTTTTAAGTAGAGACGGGGTTTCACCGTGTTCGCCAGGATGGTCTCGATCTCCTGACCTCGTGATCCGCCCGTCTCGGCCTCCCAAAGTGCTGGGATTACAGGCTTGAGCCACCGCGCCTGGCCTATTTATCTTTTTATATTTATCATTTTGCCCCTTTTCTTCTCCCTTTCTTTCTTCTCTTTCTTTGTTGTGTCTAATTATTTTTCCTTCTCTTATTTATTTTTTAAAGGCTATATCAACCAAGGTCTTACTAGAAAAACAGAAACCATTCTAAGTATTTAAACAAGAGAGAATTTAACAGGAGTTGGTAATAAAAGTGACAGAAGGGCTGAGAAGTCAACCATGAGACAAAAAGGCAAGGCAAACTAAAGATCACCACTACCCTAGGCTGGAGGAACAAAAAGAAACAGCGATATCATGGAGCCCAGAGGCTAGGGACACCAGTGGATGCTGGAATTGCAGTAGGCTTGTCTGGTGGGAACTGGAGCCAGACAAGAGCTGCAGTCACCGCCAGAGATGCCCCACAAGACAGAGAGAGGTAGCCTGAACTGGGGCCACTCTCTTTTTTTTTTTTTGGAGACGGAGTCTTGCTCTATCACCCAGGCTGGAGTGCAGTGGTGAGATCTCAGCTCACTGCAACCTCCGCCTCCTGGGTTCCAGCGATTGTCCTGCCTCAGCCTCCCGAGTAGCTGGGATTACAGGTACCTGCCACCACACCTGGCTAATTTTTGTATTTTTAGTAGAGACAGGGTTTCACCACGTTAGCCAGGCTGGTCTCAAACTCCTGACCTCAGGTGATCCACCTGCCTTGAAATCCCAAAGTGCTGGGATTACATGCATGAGCCACTGCGCCTGGCCAACACTGGGGCTTCCCTTTCTCCTGGCCAACAAAATCTTGCCAGTGCCTCCCCTCCCACTGGCTGAACCCATGTAGAAGCCAGCTAACAAGGTAGAATGGGAAATTCCCAGGGTCATTTTCCTGCAACATAGGGCAGAGGATGAGAAAAGACTTTCAGACAAGGAGGGTCTGGAAAGATACAAAGGGCAAGGACTTCCTGTTCCAATGTGTAATTTTTTAATACTTGACTAAACTAGAACAGCAATTAAAACTTATGTACTCCAAGAATATAAAAGTAAAATTAGTTCAACCTTGTACTTAACACAAAGCGTGATGCTGATTTTCTTAATTCATTTTGATCACACTAGAGATCAGAATATCTCAAGAGAAAAGAGGAAGCAAAGAAAAGAACTCAACACAGAGAACCACTGCACAAGAAGGGTGGTAGGAGACAGAAGCCAACATTCACATAAATACTGACTTGGGTATTAAAAAAAAAGATAATGATTAAAGAAAAAGGTAGAAAGTAAGGAGAATAAAGGAAATGATGGGCAAGAAAAGTCATACAGTGAGAGCTGATTATAAGAATGATGGAAAATGGTGCAGGCAAAGATAGGGTAAGGAGATTGGAGGTTAGGAGCATTGATAATGAACAAGAGGGCCAGTAACTAATGGGGTAGAAAGTTTTTCCAAAAGAGGGACACATTTCTCTCTTGGAAGTTTAACTGAAGTATTTTTTTTGATCTACCAAATGACCTTCCTTCTTTTCTCAGTCACTCTCCTGATACATGTGCTACCATGTGAGATGTGCTCCTATTTTGGATACAGCTCCAATTTGGGTTCTTTTGATACTAATTGTGACTTTATGCCTGCTAGCAAAATCCCCATCCCCGACCCCCAATTTAAAACAGATGAGACACCAGCTGCGGGGAAAGCAAATAAAATGAATGACAGTTATAGTGGAGTCAGCAGAAATTCCTCCGCCTATGGCTGTTGATCTTATTCCTACTTCTTAAGTGTATAACTTAGGAATCTCCTATACTTTTGCCACCCCTTTAATCAATGCTAATCGAACTAAAAGCTTTGCAAGTAATTGTAATTTTAAAATTTCAAATTGTATAATAACCCAACGACGACATTTTACCCCCATAGTACCTCTGGAGCAAGGGCCTTACA
This sequence comes from Chlorocebus sabaeus, assembly GCF_047675955.1. Lineage (NCBI taxonomy): Eukaryota > Metazoa > Chordata > Mammalia > Primates > Cercopithecidae > Chlorocebus > Chlorocebus sabaeus. Next base: position 18,842,985 of record NC_132929.1, read on the forward strand.
GTATCCCAATATTCCTGGAAGAGCAGGAACAAATTTGTAGGTAAAGACAGATAGCTACAGAGTGCACTGTACTCTCCTTCTGCAGAATCTGCAAGAGAATAAAAATACATTTAATAAGCACATTATTCTTACCTGGTCAGTCTGTTATGAGAGTTTCTTCACTGTTTATGCTCATTTCTATACTCTCCTTGTAGAGGGTATATTGCTTATTCTATAAAACCATGGGTGGCAAATAAGTCACAGTGATTTTTAAAAACATAAATTGTATTCAGCCACTCTCCTGATCAGATGGCTCTAATGTGTAAACCACACTTAGTATAAAATACAAGGTCCCCATGGTGGCCCAAAGGCCCTGTGTGAGCTGCCCCTAGTTGCTGCTTAGACCTCATCTCCTGTTACCCTCCCCTTAGGCTTCAGCCATACTCATCTCTCTGCAATTCTGTGACTACATCAAACAAAGCCTTGACATTTATAACTTCTTATACTTAGGAATATTCTTCCTTCAACTGTCTGTCCAACTCAACCCCATCTATGCAGCTATTTGCTCAATGTCTCCTCACATAGAAGCATTCTATGAAAACTAGCTCGGAGAGTTCTTCTGGCCCCAATACCCTCTCTATCCCTGAACTGCTTCATTCTGCCTTGCAACATTTATCAGCATTTGACATTACATTATATATATATTTCTCTATTTGTTTATAATTGGACTCCTCCCAATAAAAACGACTTTATTTCACTCACAACTGTACTGTAGCACCCATGAGATAAATACATGACTTTTTTGTATGTGAGCAAACAACAGATCTGTGCTGGCAATTACTTGGAAAGTGGACTCCTATTTTATAAAAGACCATGAAAAATCTAGATCAGATAAACCCTACTGAACTGAGTTCAAGATAAAGAAGTTGATAGCCAGTAACGGTAACCTGGTCAGCTTATTCTCAAAGGACAAAAGGAAGAATCTCTGAGCAGTTTTGATGACTCTTCCAAAATCATATAAACATTCTGATTTTTACCCATACAAAGCCACAGGAAGGCTTCCCTACTTTGGTCTAGATTTAGAGGCAAGTAAATGAGAAGGTGATCCTCTTGCTTAAATATACATGGCCTCCGTTGGTTCCAGTAGGCCTTTCCTAGCAGCACTTTCATTCTTTAATGTAGTTACATGTACTTTTTTTTTTTGAGACAGCCTTGCTCTGTCGCCCAGGCTGGAGTGCAGTGGTGCAATCTCGGCTCACTGCAACCTTCACCTCCTGGGTTCAAGTGATTTTCCCACCTCAGCATCCCGAGTAGCTGTGATTACAGGCATATGCCACCATGCCCAGCTAATTTTTTTGTATTTTTAGTAGAGACAAGGTTTCACCATGTTGGACTGGCTGGTTTTGAACTCCTGACTTCAAGTGATCCACCCACCTCGGCCTCCCAAAATGTTAGGATTATAGGCGTGAGCCACCACACCTGGCCTATATGTCCACAATTTAAATAACAGAGTACACAGTAAAGTCTTCCTCCTATAGCCAAACAGTTCTCTTCTCTAAAGACAACCAATGTTTCTAATTTCTTGTATAGCCTATCAGTTATATTCTGCATGCAGGTATTTTATAAGCTCAAGCATATAACCTATACATAGACAGGAGCTAAGAGTAGGTCTTGCAGATTAAAAAGCTAATAGACTTTTTAGCCTCACCTTTAACCTACACCAGGGCTCATGTTTGAAGTGAACACACATGAAAGAAATGGGGACAGAAGTGGTTTTGTCTGCTTTAACCTTGTATTCATGAGCTTGAAGGTAACAACAAAGAAAATCTCCCATTTTCCACTCCGTGATTTCATTTTTCTACTTACTGGTATGCAGGTCCTCAGGCGGAGTTACCCCAAGTAAATAGTGGAAAAATAATGCAGCACAGCGAAGATAAGGGGTGATGCCATTCTTCAGTGAGACCCACAAATACCAGCCAGGGATACTACACCCAATGCAGCTAAGAGACAATAATTCCAGAAGAGAACAGAATACATATCAGACTAAAGTCCTAGATTTTAACATATCCCCCTTTTCAAATACAAAGTTAAACATTTAGGTAATTTATTATCCATGCAATTTTTAAACATTTAAAAGAAAATACAATCCCAGCACTCTGGGAGGCCAAGGCAGGCGGATCACCTGACGTCAGGAGTTCAACCAGCCTGGTCAACATGGCAAAACCCCAGTCTCTACTGAAAGTACAAAAATTAGCCGGGCGTGGTGGCAGGCACCTGTGATCCCAGCTACTCGGGAGGCTGAGGTGGGAGAACTGCTTGAACCCAGGAGGCGGAGGCTGCAGTGAGCTGAAATTGTGCCACTGCACTCTAGCCTGGGCAACAAAGCGAGACGCCAACTCAAAAAAAAAAAAAAAAAATTTGAGTAGCTAATAGTTTCAGTGTTTAAATCTCCTAATAATTCCCTCAAGAAAATCACAAATCTTACATTTTTTACCACATGGATTTTTAAGGCAAGGAACTACTCTTCTTTCTCCTAGGTGGCGATAAAAAACAAAAGCAAAACAAAAACAAAGAGGCAACCAAAAAATCTACTTTAAAGAAACTTGACTCTAAAATAGGTATACTCTTTATTTTTAAATTTTTATTATTATTATTTTTTGAGATGGAGTCTTGCTCTGTCACCCAGACTGGAGTGCAGTGGCGCGATCTGGGCTCATTGCAACCTCTGTTTCCCAGGTTCAAGTGATTCTGCTGCCTCAACCTCCTGAGTATCTGACTATAGGCACACGTCACCACGCCTAATTTTTTGTATTTTTAGTGGAGACGGGGGTCTCACCATGTTGGCAGGATGGTCTCAAACTCCTGACCTCAGGTGATCCGCCTGCTTCAGCCTCCCAAAGTGCTGGGATTACAGGTGTGAGTCACCATGCTCAACTATTTTTTTTTTTTTTTTTTAGTAGAGACAAGGTCTCACTATCTTGCTCAGGCTGATCTCGAATTCCTAGGCTCAAGCAATCCGACCACCTCAGTCTCCCAAAGTGCTGAGATTATGGGTATAAGCCACCATGACTGGCCTAAAATAAAGTATATTCTTCAACATAAAACTTAAAGGTAACTAAAGCTTCCTTTTTTTTGGTTTGTTTATATTAAAACCTTGTAAAGAAATGTGGAGAAAAAAAATTTATCAATAACTAACCAAAGCAACTTGTTAGCTAAAACAAAATTAATCATTTCCTAGTTTCTACATTAAGATTGACTAATGATGTGTATGGCAGTTAAACTATTCTGTATGATACTATAAAGCGAACCTTATGTAAATTATGAACTTGAGTGAATCATAATGTATTAATATTGGTTAGTCAATTGTAACAAATGGTACCTCCCTAATGCAAGGTATTAATAATACAGGAACTGGTAGGTAGAGGGAGCAAATGGTGACTTTTTATACTTTCTGCTCAATTTTTCTGTAAACTTAAAATGCCTCTAAAAAACAAAATCTATTAACTTAAAAAATAATAAAAAAGACTGGTAAAGATGACCGATGAGGGGAACTTGGCAGCAGATGTAGTTCAGCAGAGTACGCCCATGGTACTCCTACTATAACCTCTACACAAAGGTTAAATACATATAAGATTTTAAATATATATTATGAATATATGTATAAAATATATGTATTACATAACTATGTTACACAATATAGGTACATATTGTATGTTATGTCTGTATTACATGCATATTAAAATACAAATGCCAATGTATTTTCCATATTACTCATAAGAACCTTAACCTGTAACTACATGCAAGCACTGAGTGCATCAATTGTATGGATCACTATAAAAGGACAACCTATTTTCCATTTTCTACATTTATTTTAATTCTAAATACTCCTTTTGTTAAAATCCAATCATCTTTTGGCTATGCTTCCAGACCAGTTTACAAAAGTAAAGATGTGTTGACTTGTTTCAGTCTCAGAAACACGTGGGTAGCTGTTATTCCAACCTACTATCTTTTAGTTCAAAGTAAAATCATCAAAATGAGTTTTCTTCACCGTAAGCCTATCCTGTAGCAAACAAAGTCATGCTAAAAGCCCTTAACAGAATTTTTTTTTTTTTTAACAGAGAGACAGGGTCTTGTTATGTTGCCCAGAGTGGTCTCAAACTCCTGGGCTCAAGTGACCCTCCTGCCTTGGCCTCTAAAAGTGTTGGGATTACATGCATGAACCATTGCACCTAGCTTCATAACTGATTATTATTATTTTTATTATACTTTAAGTTCTGGGATACATGTGCAGAATGTGCAGGTTTGTTACATAGGTATACATGTGCCATGGTGGTGGTTTGCTAGTACCCATCAACCCGTCATCTATATTAGGTATTTTTCCTAATGCTATCCCTCCCCTTTTCCCCCAACCCCTGACAGGCCCTGGTGTGTGATGTTCCCCTCCCTGTGCCCATGTGTTCTCACTGTTCAACTCCTACTTATGAGTGAGAACATGCGGCATTTGGCTTTCTGTTCCTGTGTTAGTTTGCTGAGAATGATGGTTTCCAGCTTCATCCATGTCCCTGCAAAAGACATGAATTCATTCTTTTTTATGGCTGCATAGTATTCCATGGTGTGTATGTGCCACATTTTCTTTATCCACTCTAACACTGATAGGCATTTGGGTTGGTTCCAAGTCTTTGCTACTGTGAATGGTGCTGCAATAAACATGTGTGCATGTGTCTTTACAGCAGCATGATTTATAATCTTTTGGGTATATACCTAGTAATGGGATTGCTGGGTCAAAGGGTATTTCTAGTTCTAGATCCTTGAGGAATCACCACACTGTCTTCCACAATGGCTGAACTAATTTATACTCCCACCAAGAGTGTAAAAGTATTCCCATTTCTCCACACCCTCTCCAGCATCTGTTGTTTCCTGACTTTTTAATGATCGCCATTCTAACTGGTGTGAAATGGTATCTCATTGAGGTTTTGATTTTCATTTCTCTAATGACCAGTGATGATGAGCTTTTTTGTGTTTGTTGGCCGCATAAATGTCTTCTTTTGAAAAGTGTCTGTTCATATCCTTCACCCACTTTCTGATAGAGTTGTTTGTTTTTTTCTCGTAAATTTGTTTAGGTTACTTATAGATTCTGGATATTAGCCCTTTGTCAGACGGATAGATTGCAAAAATTTTTTCCTGTTCTGTAGGTTGCCTGTTCACTCTGATGATAGTTTCTTTTGCTGTGCAGTGGCTCTGTAGTTCAATTAGATCCCATTTGTCCATTTTGGCTTTTGTTGCAATTGCTTTTGGTGTTTTAGTCACGAAGTCTTTGTCCATGCCTATGTCTTGAATGGTCCAAAAACTCCCAAAGCTGATAAGCAACTTCAGCAAAGTCTCAGGATACGAAATCAATGTGCAAAAATCACAAGCATTCCTATCCACCAATAATAGACAAACAGGAAGCCAAATCATGAGCAAACTCCCATTCACAATTGCTACAAACAGAATACCTAGGAATACAACTTACAAGCAATGTGAAGGACTTCTTCAAGGAGAATTACAAACCACTGCTCAAGGAAATAAGAGAGTACACAAACAAATGGAAAAACATTCCATGTTCATAGATAGGAAGCATCAATATCGTGAAAATAGCCATACTGCTCAAAGTAATTTATAGATTCAATGCCATCCCCATCAAGCTACCATTGACTTTCTTCACAGAATCAGAAAAAACTACTTTAAATTTCATATGGAACCAAAAAAGAGCCTGTATAGCCAAGACAATCCTAAGCAAAAAGAACAAAGCTGGAGGTATCACGCTACCTAACTTCAAACTATACTACAAGGCCACAGTAACCAAAACAGCATGGTACTGGTACAAAACATATATATAGACCAATGGAACAGAACAGAGGCCTCAGAAATAACACCACACATCTACAACCAACTGATCTTTGACAAACCTAACAAAAACAAGCAATGGGGAAAGGATTCCCTATTTAATAAATGGTGTTGTCTAGCCATATGCAGAAAACTGAAACTAGACCCCTTCCTTACACTTTATACAAAAATTAACTCAGGATGGATTAAAGATTTAAATGTAAGACCTAAAACCATAAAAACCTCAGAAGACGACCTAGGGAATAACTGATTATTTTTAAACTGGAATTTAAATGATTCAGGTGTTACACTGCCAAACAACTGAACAAGAAATGGAATTACTACAGTAGACTGAACTAATGGATTTTCACTCACCTACTTGTATATTGAGAAATTTCTGCAAAAAAAGAAGATGCGGAACGAGCCTCTTCACTGTCTTCTTGAACCTGAGCAAGGGGTATGCCTGAAAAAGAAATTCTGCAAGATGAATTATGTATTTGCTATTCAGTTTATAAATTATACTTTAATTTCTTGGTTCCAAGATAATAAACAATGTAGATTCATTCAACTGAGGTTTTTGGTTTTTTTTTGAGACAGAGTTTCGCTCTTGTTGCCCAGGCTGGAGTGCAATGGCACGATCTTGGCTCACTGCAACCTCTGCCTTCTGGATTTAAGCAATTCTCCTGCCTCAGCCTCCAGAGTAGCTGGGAACTACAGGCATGTGCCACCATGCCCAGCTAATTTTGTATTTTTAATAGGGAAGGGGTTTCACCATGTTGGTCAGGCTGGTCTTGAACTCCTGACCTCAAGTGATCCACCCGCCTCGTCCTTCCAAAGTGCTGGAATTACAGGCATGAGCCACTGTGCCCAGCCCCACCTGCTTTTAATCTAAGTAGTTGATGCTGAATATTAAAGTTGTTAGGTAAACTTTATCTATATATTAGCTGGAGAAACAAACAGGGCAGAATCACTGAACATGGATGTTTAATGTTTACTTGCTAAACATGTAAATACTTCATCATAATATGACCATGGAAATAAATTGTTATCAACCTGCTTTGGTTTCCTAGGAACCTTGGGCAGCAGATAGAAATTCAACCTCTAGAAAGGGAAGTAGGTGTCTGTCCTGACTTCATGCTCAAGCAAAGGGTCCCATAAAGGGAAATTTGTGAGATTATTTTCCTCCATCAACCTATCCTTAAGAAGGACCATCCTAAACCTTTCCAGCAACTGTCAACTCTCCCACTTACATTAAGGCTCTGGATAAGCTACATAAGTTCCCTGAACTTCAGAATTACTGTATTAAAATTGATATAGAAATGTCTACCTTGTAGTTTGCTGAGAGGTATAGTTATAGCACATTTGAGTATTGCTCTGTTGTTTTAAAAATGCTTTTGTTTATGTATTAATTCATCTGGAAGGTCACGATTCAAGTTGCCCTCAGTAATTTTATCATATCTTGAATGAATACTGCTAGTCCTTTTCATTTTCCAAATAACATCTCTTTATTCCTATACTTTTAAAAAACACATCATGAATTCATACTGATTTTTTCAATTCAAATGTAAGAGAGTTCAATGAGGTAAATTTTACATGCAATTAAATGCACAAATATCAAGTGCTCTATTTGATCATGAGTTGGACAAATGCATGCATCCATAAAATAAGATTTTTATTTTTTAGTTAATACACTTTATTTTTTAAGAGAAGTTTTAGATTCACAGCAAAATTGAGCAGAAAGTACAGAGGATTCCCTCTGTCTCTCTGCACATACAACATCCCCCACCTATCAACATTCGGCACCAGTGTTGTACGCTTGTTATAATCAATGAGCCTACATTGCCACATCATTATCACCCAAAGTCCACAGTTTACATTAGGGTTCATTCTTGGTGTTTACATTCTATGAGTTTGGACAGATGTGTAATAATGACACGTATGCACCACTGTAGTATTTTTCAGAACAGTTTCACTGCCTCAAAAATCCTCTATGCTGTGCCTATTCAGCTCTCCCCCAACACCCTTACCCCTGGCAATCACTAATCTTTTTACTGACTCTATAGTTTTGCCTTCTCTAGAGTGTCATATCATTGGATTAATATAGTATACAACCTTTACAAATTGAGTTATTTTAGCTAGTCATAGGCATTTAAGTTTTGTCTATCTTTTCATCTCGATAACTCATTTGTTTTTTTTTTTTGAGACGGAGTCTCGTTCTGTCACCCAGGCTGGAGTGCAGTGGCGCAGTCTTGGCTTACTGCAACCTCTGCCTCCTGGGTTCCAGCGATTTTCCTGCTTTAGCCTCCTGAGTAGCTGGGATTACAGATGTGCACCACCATGCCCGGCTAATTTTTGTATTTATTTAGTGGAGATGCGATTTCACCATGTTGGCCAGGCTAGTCTTGAATTCCTGATCTTAGGTGATCCACCCATCTTGGCCTCCCAAAGTGCTGAGATTACAGGTATAAATCACTGTGCCCAGCCGACAACTCATTTCTTTTTAGCACTGAATAATATTTCCACTCTCTGGATATACTGTAATTTATTTATCCACTCACCTATTGAAGGATGTCTTGGTTGCTTCCAAGTTTTGGCAATTATGAATAAAGCTGCTATAAACATCCTTGTGCACAGTTTTGTGTGAACTTCAGTTTTCAATTCATTTGGGTAAATACAAGAAGCATGACTGCTGGATCACATGGTAAGAGTATATTTAGTTTTAGTTTTGTGAGAAACTGTCAAGCTGTCTTTCAAAGTGACTGTACCATTTTGCATCCCCATCAGCAACAAATGAGAGTTCCTGTTGCTCCACATACTTGCCAGCATTTGGTGGTGTCAGTGTTTTAGATTTTGGCAATTCTAATAGGTGTATAGTGGTATCTCATTGTTTTAACTTGCAATTCCCTAATGGCATATAGATGTTGAACATTACGATCACTTATCATCTGTACATCTTCTGTGGTGAGGTGTCTTTTCAAGTGTTTTGGCCACTTTATTTTTTAGAGATGGGATCTTGCTATGTTGCCCAGAGTAGTCTCAAATTCCTGGGCTCAAGCAATCTTCCTACCTTGGCCACCTAAAGCGTTGGGATTACAGGCATGAGCTATCGCACCTGGCTCATTGCCCCGTTTTTTTGTTTGTTTGTTTGTTTGTCTGAGACCAAGTCTCATTCCGTTGCCAGGCTGCAGTGCAGTGGCATGATATCAGCTCACTGCAATCTATGCCTCCTGGGTTCAACTGATTCTTATCTCTCAGCTTCTCAAGTAGCTGGGACTACAGGTGTGCACACCACACCAGGCTAATTTTGGTATTTTTAGTACAGACAGGTATTCATCATGTTGGTCAGGGTGGTCTCAGACTGCTGGCGGAAGTGATCTGCCCACCTTGGCCTCCCAAAGTGCTGGGATTACAGGCGTAAACCACGGCACCCAGCCTCATTGCCCATTTTAAAATTAGGTTGTTTGTTTTCTTACTGTAGAATGTTAAGAATTCTTTGTATACTTTGGATAACAGTCCTTCATCAGAAGTGTTTTTTGCAATACTTTTTCCCAGACTGTGGCTTGTCTCTCATTCTCTTGGCATTGTCTTTCAGTGCATACGTTTTTTTTTTTTTGTTTTGTTTTGTTTGTTTTTTGAGACGGAGTCTGGCTCTGTCGCCCAGGCTGGAGTGCAGTGGCCGGATCTCAGCTCACTGCAAGCTCCGCCTCCCGGGTTCACGCCATTCTCCTGCCTCAGCCTCCGGAGTAGCTGGGACTACAGGCGCCCGCCACCTCGCCCGGCTAGTTTTTTGTATTTTTAGTAGAGACGGGGTTTCACCGTGTTCGCCAGGATGGTCTCGATCTCCTGACCTCGTGATCCGCCCGTCTCGGCCTCCCAAAGTGCTGGGATTACAGGCTTGAGCCACCGCGCCCGGCCTAAGTTTTTTATTTTATTGTAATGAAGTCCAGCCTATCAATTATTTCTCTCACAGATTATGCCTTTGGTTTTATATCTAAAAAGTCATCTCCATACTTAAGGTCATCTAGGTTTTCTCCTATGTTATCTTGTAGGAGTTTTATAGTTTTGCATTTTACATTTAGGTCTATGATCTATTTTGAATTAATTTTTATGAAGGGTGCAAAGTCTGTGTCTAGATTCATTTTATTGGACATGTATGTCTACTTGTTCCAACACCATCTGCTGAAAAGACTGCCTTTGATCCTTTGCTCAAATGTCAAAGATCAGTTGACTACATTTATGTGGGTCTGTATCTGGGCTCTCTTTTATATTTTATTGATCTATTTGTCTAATCTTTTGCCAACCACACTGTCTTTATTACTGTAGCTTTATAGTAAGTCTTAAGGTTGGGTAGTATAGCCCCTCAACTTTCTTCTCCTCCAATACTGAGCTGGCTATTCTGGGACTTTTGTCTTTCCATATAAACTTTATTTATTTATGTACTTGTTTGTTTACTTATTACTTACTTTCTGATCGACTGGGTCTTGCTCTGTTGCCTGGCCTGGACTGCAGTGGTGCAATCCCAGCTCACTGAAGCCTTGACTTCCTGGGTTACAGCAATCCTTCCACATCAGCCTCCCAAATGGCTGGGACTATAGGCGTGTGCCACCATGCCCAGCAAATTTTCTTATTTTTTCTTAGAGACAGAGTCTCACTATGTTGCCCAGGCTCAAACTCCTCCCAAAGGGCTGGGATTACAGGCATGAGCCACTGGGCATGGCTCACATAAACTTTAGAATCAGTTTGTTGATATCCACAATAATAACCTGCATGGATTTTCATCGGGAGGCTGGAGTACAGTGGCATGATCTCGGCTCACTGCAACCTCCGCCTCCTGGGTTAAAGCGATTCTCCTGCCTCAGCCTCCCAATTAGCTGGGATTACAGATGCCTGCCACCACGCCAGTTGATTTTTGTATTTTTAGTAGAGACAGGATTTCACAATGTTGGTCAGGCTGGTCTCGAACTCCTGACCTCAGGTGATCCGCCTGCCTCAGCCAAAGAGCTGGGATTATAGGCGTAAGTCACCACCCGGCCTCTATTGTCTCTTTTATAAAACACAGAAGCAAAAATGTATATAAACACATATATTCATAAAATACCCTACAGAAAAATGCTATGCTATAACCACTATTCTGTACCTTACTTTTTTAACTTATTGTATCATAAAGATCAATTCATATCAGATCTTGTTCACTACTTTTTAAAACTGCATAGAATTACATTATATGGTACATCATAGGTAATTCAACGAATCCCCCATTGATGGACAGCTCAATTATTTGTTTTTTTTGATATCCCAAAAATAACACAATAAATAATGTTGTGCTTGTATCATTTCATATTTTTGCCGGTAAAGCTTTGGGATAAATTCCTAGAAATGAAGTTGGTGTACCACAGGGTAAATGCACATGTACTTTTGCCATATTTTATTCTGACATCACTTTAATTATGTTCGTCCTCTAGATTATCTGAATCTTCAGTAGCCCTTATTGGTCACTGGTATCCAGGATCAGATTTTGCTTTGGGTTTTTTTTCCTTCTTTTTAAAAGAGATGAGGTCTTGTTCTGTTGCCCAGGCTGGAGTGCCATGGTGCAATCACAGCTCTCTGCAGCCTCAAACTCCTGGGCTCAAGTGATCCTCCCACCTCAGACTCTCAAGTAGCAGGGACTACAGGTGCCCACCAGCATGCCCAGCTAACAACAACAACAACAACAACAACAACAACAAAAATCTGTAGAGATGGGGTCTCACCATCTTGCGCAAGCTCATCTTGAACTCCTGAGTTTAAGGGATCCTCCTGCCTTGGCCTCCCAAAGTACTGGGATTACAGGCATGAACCACTGCATCCAGCCCCCAGACTTTGCTTCCTATTAAAACCCAGACTCTAAAAGAACAACTGTATCATCATTCCATAATGTTGTATTACTCATGTATCTTCAAATGAACATTAATTCAAAAGACATTTCATGAGTGTTTACTGGGTTTAACAAAGGTTACTAGATACTTGCAGCTTTAAAGAGAAGATGTTGAAATTTCATTGTTTCCTATTATCAAGAAACTTACACTGAGGACAAAGGAGCAGAGAGAGAGAGAAGAAACAGGGAAAGGAGCAGAAAAACAATAAGATATAACCACAAATAACTATAAAACAAGATACTAATGATAAATGCTACAAGGGGAAGAAAGTACTATCATTTTAGCTGAAGGAATTAAGAATGGTTTTAGGGACCTCCTTATCAAAAGGTTGAAAAACTCATGTAGGGACAGACCTCGAGGACGAGGAATTTGAAAAAGATGGAAAAGCAGGTTCAAGTGGTCTCCCTGCATATCTGCAGAGCAGTTGCTAATTAGGTAGTTTCACCTAATTATCTTTTTCACAGCTTATTCTACCTTTCCTTGCTTAAATAGTATCCATTAAAAAACAGATGAATAATCATTCAATGAAAAACATAACACAGAACCTAGAAATACATTATATAATCACAAACATAATTAATTCTGCCAGTAAAGCATGGCAAAATGTTATTCACAGTCAACACCCAGATGAAAACCTTACCTGTGTCTATTGTAAGTAGTATCTGAAGCATGTGTGCCATGGTGATCAAATGGAAGAGATAAAGGTGGTTATAGGAAGAACTAACTGAAGAAGGCTGCAGATCAACAGTTTCATCCCAATACAAGGATGGGAATGCTAACACAGCACCCACCTGTGAGAGAAAAATGGACATCAACATGGGTAATGATAAAAGACTAACATAAATTAATGTCATAACTAAATGTGAAGGGCATCAGATGCTACACTGTTTGTGTGTGTGTTTTTTAATAAACACCATATTTTTCTTACTTATTCAATAGAATATCTTAGAATGTAATGTACCATAAATGGAGGACGATGGTCACCACCAAATACGTTATCCCTTTGCTGTGTCTATTTATTGTAGGTCTAGGTAGTGGTTCTGAACTCTGACTCAGAAGATTCAACATTACAGGAGTTCTTAAAACAATACTGACACAAAGGCCCCACCCTAGTCTAACCAAATGAAAATCTCTTGGGGTAGGGCCCAGTTAATAGCATTCTTTTCAAAGTCCCTCAGGAGATTCTAAAAGACAGTCAGGGTTGATGACCACTGGGTAGAGGCCTAGATAATAAGGGATGAGGATGCTGGCTAACCCTGCATCCATAAACTCCATGCTCCCAATCTCAATACTGTTTTCTCTACAGAACTTGGTTTGAAGGAATGAGATCATCACAGGAATGGAAAATCTCTGCAAAAAACTAAGGGCAGTTGCCATCCATCCATAGGTGTTTTGAGGAAGCCTAGATACACCCATGATCTGGTCCTTATCATCAAATAATGATTTTAAGAGAGCTCACACAGTTATTGACTGTATATCATGTATACAACTTAAGAAAAAGGCCAGAAGGGGAGCATAATATGAATTAGAAAAGGTTTGTCTGTACAGACACCCACTAATGTAATCAACCAGGAAAAGACCTATTACAAATTCAAGTGCTTTTTTTTTTTTTTTAAATGAATTTGATGGTCTCCATCAAATCTGTACCTATGTAAACAGAATGGACAGGAGAGACCAAACTTTATAGATTAAACACCAATAATTTATAATCTTGAACAAAGAGCATTAATTTGAATGAGGAAAGTACAAGAAATTATCAACATGAGTGACTTAAACAAAATTACTGAACACTTACCAAAACATGAAACAGATCTATAGACAGAAGGCATGGTGTATCTTCTGATTTTAGGTTAGGAAGAACAACTAAAACAAACAAAAAGTTAATGTTATTCAGTCAGTAAGATAGCAATGTAGTTAAATAAAATGCAAGCTAAAAACACCTAAACCAAACATGTAACAGGGTTATAAAACACAGAAACTAATAAGTCACACCTCTGAGATATGGAAACTATAATGAGACAAACTGAACTGAGAAAAGGCTGCTAGAAAGACTTGGATACAGTTTAAGCGTTGAAAGGTAAAATCTAGGTGGAAAAGGCACATGAAATAGGACAACTGAAATACAGAGATTGTTAAAGAAACATTTGTTGAATGAATGAGAAGAGTTACTTTCATACAATGTTACCTCTATCACTTGTTTTCTCTGACTTCCATTTCTAAGTGTTCTGTGATACATAATATGTGAACAAAATTGGGGTTGTGGAGTGGAAAGAACATGCAAAAAAGAGTAGGTGAAATGAGGACGGAGAAGATCCTCCTGAACAAAATTAGATAATGGTTTATGTAGATTGGTCATCTGGAGGAAATGCAAATGACTCAAAAGCTACTATCTTTCCAATCTGGTCCATGCCTAAGGAAAAGCTGTAATTCCAAAAGTGAGAGCAAGAGTGGCAAAGAAGTGAAATTGAGAAGTCAGGACAAGAGGAATGGTTTTGTTTATATAAAAATGAGGGAATGAATTACTGTAGGTCTAGGTATTGGTTCTGAATTCTGGCTCAGAAGGTTCAACATTACATAAATAAAGCTGTTATTTTCAAAAATGAGGAAGAGAAGACTCCTTAGACTAAATTTCTTTCTTTTTTTTTCTTTTTTTTGAGATGGAGTCTTGCTCTCTCACCCAGGCAGGAGTGCAGTGGCATGATGTCGGCTCACTGGAACCTCCACCTCCCAGGTTCAAGCGATTCTTGTGTCTCAGCCTCCCGAGTAGCTGGGATTGCAGGCATGTACCACCATGCCCAGTTTTTTTTTTTTTTTTTTGAGATGGAGTCTCGCTTTA